>NC_039361.1:61440880-61743910 GCF_003573695.1 Papaver somniferum
GTTACTATTTGAAGTAAAAGAGTTAAGGAAGGATATTACCGTGTTGCGTGAGATTGGGTTACCTCCCAAGAAGTGCTAAGTTTAAAGTCTTCAGCCAGACTAAGAAAGGTTTAATCACCTCGAATCATATAGCAATAGCCAAAATAATTGTGGGTTATCGAAACCAAATAGAGCTATCACAAGTAAAAGGAATCTGCAACAAGCCAAGAAAATGAACATGTACTGCATACCCTTATCTAGTTTCCTGATTAAGATACCTATGTCCCATTGTGGTTCAGGTTCAGGTTCTATGAAAGGATCTTGATAGAAAATTTTCATTGGATGCACTTCCTCATAGCTAAGATCCAACAATTCAGGTTTAAAAGTCTGGAAAAACTCAATTAAAAATAATAACAACCTGAATAAATGGGGATCCTTAAAGTCAATCAGATTTGACTTACACAGCTGACCACAAAGAGAGTGGTGGTCTTCCTTAAACAGATGTGTCGACCCTAATCTCCTAAAGTAATTAGGTTTAGTCTCAAAACTTAATAATTGACACATCTGAAATTTATATGTTCCCACAATTGGTAGAAAAGTTTTTGGTGGGAAAACAAAGTCAATCTTGGTATTATTGCCTGGGCTAACCTCATCAACCAAAGGATGGGTTTCTAACAACTGAGCTTCTTTCTGGACATCATTAGGTTCGGGATAACGTGTATGAAGATAATCTTGTAAGATGGTTGAGGCACAAATGTCAAGTCCTACAGGAGGGTACTTTCTAAGAGTTAAAGCACACGGAGAATGATAATCACCCCCAAACTTAGAGTTTCCTGTGTCTCTAGAAAGACTAGTCACAACTTCCCTAATTTCTAGGTCATCAGATTCCTGGAAATGGTCAATAGATTCTTCTAAGTTGGGTTCATCCTCACTCATTTCTACGAGTTTATCATCTTCTAAGACTAGTGTTTCTAAATCGCTAGATTCTAAAACAGTATTCTCAGGGTAAACCCTTTCCTCTAAACCATCATCACAATCATATAAGGATTATCAGAGAAAGACTCATAAACTAAGGTTTTAATCATAGTTACCTCCTCCGATTCACTGATAGGCACATCAAATAATGGATTATCCAACATACTGCAGGCTAAAGGATCATGAACTACATCGTCTAAAACGGTGGTATCTCTAGTCAAATCCACATCCTTTTGAATAGGTGAATAATTATTAAAATCATTTGGATTTGTATTAAAAACAACACTATCATTATAAAGCTCAATCGGAGTAACAAATTCCTGATCACTATGCCTACATATTTCATGTTCTTCATCAATACTATCCTCATCATAATCATCACTATAATAACATGAAAAAGATCGAACCTTATCAAAACAAGTAGTGTTACCAATTCTAACCTCGTCCTCTAAATTAGGCAAATATTCACTATTGATATCAAGGGTAGAATTAGAAACCCTATTTTGGAAATTTAGATTATTTCGAGCAGCATTAGCTAACTGTTCATTTTCTGCCTCTAAACGTGCTTGAATTTCACTGAGCGTAACACTTATATGTTCACAAGTCTCATTGAATATCTTAGACCGTTGTGTACTCTCTTCTCTTGAACTATCTGCACGTTCATACTCCCTTCGAATTTGTTGGTAGGTTTCTTCTAGAGATTGAACAGGTTTATAAATGTCATAATCAGGACTAGTTTTAAGTAATTTTCCAAAAACGCATGACTAGTACTATAATATTCCTGATTTTCTTGCTCGTAAGACCAATTCTTGTGTGGATAGTAATTGGGCTCACTATGGTATGAACCATAACCTTGAAAAGGTTGGCGTTCCCAACTACTATTCCCACCATGGTCATAAAACTGATGATGTCCATATTCAAATTCAGGTCGATACTCATTGTATTGGCTTCTATCATACCAGTTCGACATTCTTAATTGCAAGGGAATTCTACACAACCACAAACAAGGCCGACTCGACTCCACCAAAACAAACCTAAAGATTTCTAGCAAACAAAAAGCATGATGGCTCCACTTAGATTGTTTCTAGACCAGCTTCTATCTTTCGAAAGGGAATTCGTTGCAATTTGAACAAACCTCTCTGGAATCAATCCGAGTCAAAGTAAGTTGAATTGAGGCGAGGGAAGCTCAGTGGAGCTTTGATACCCAAGGCCTCACCGCTATCACAAGGCGGCGCAGTCACGCATTCAACTCACAGAAACCATCATGAACTTTTGAGTGTGCTTAAAGAGCAACCAATATTTTTCGAACGAGTTTCCTATTAAGCTCGTTACCCTATCGGTCTCGTTCTATTCCGAATTTTAAAGCTTAGGTTCGCGTTCGGTTTCGTTTTCCTAAGGCGGGCAAGAAGAGAACGGTGATGAAATCCGAACCCTTATCTTGTTTAGGCCAGGCCTTGCCCTTTACTAGGAAAATAAAGACAGTCTGGTTCGTCCTCAAACAATTATCACCTTAAGGCAGACAGTAACCCGCTTGCAGGAGATTCGCGGGTGTTTCGATTGGACTTACCTCCCGTACCAGACGGGCGATGAACCGCTGTCGTCGACTCGGGCCACGACTCCTATGCCGTGTGCGAACCCGAGGGGCCGAGACGATATAGTTATCGTCGTCCTTCCCTGCACACAGTTTATATAATTTTTTTTTTTTTTTTTAATAATAATACCCTTCCGTAGGGTTAAAAAAATAAAATCCAATTGTTCAAAGTCCAAAGTCCAAAATAAATAAAAGAAAAAAATTAAAATTACAGTTTTCCTCACACACTCTAAAAAAAATTAAAAATTAAATCCTAAAATTGTCCTTTTTTCTTCTCTTTTCGCTTTTCGCTTTAAGATTTTTCCTCTCCAAGTCCTTAGTGCTCCACTTCGAACCTGTAAATCAAAGACAAAAAGACAAAGTAAAAAGGAACAAATAAAAAAAAATAAAAAATAAAATAATAAACCTAAAAATTCTACCTAAGCACAAATCCGCGTCGGCGGCGCCATTATGATTATAGATTTTCTGTGGGGTTGTAGTAATAGTGGTTATAAAATAGGGTTCTTTTCAGACTTGTGAAAGCAGATTTTTTTAGATTTAATAAAAATTATATACACAAAAATATTAACAATGGTGCAAGAGGTACTGGGGTTTAGGATTCTACCGAATTCATTTCTTAAGGTTCAAATAATGATTCTTTTAACAATTATAGCTCAGTAAATATATAAAATATATTGACTCTTATTTTGCCAAGATAAATTCTCCAAATATTAGATGTAAATGTTATGCATGAGGCATCAAATCATCTAAGCTAAGCATGCCGCATCAAATCAAATGACAACTAATTTTTTCAAATCATAATTTCAATTAAAATTAGTGCAAAAGTCATGAGAAGAATTAAATATAATTACCCAAGTGTGAAATAAGGCTTCCTCCATCACCCCAGTGTTGGGGCTTAACTCCGCATATCGGAAACACGCTCAAAGGAATTTTTCATTGCTCAAAAGAGGTGTACAAATGATGAAATGGAGATAATAATGAAAATCGGGTGTTTGCAACGTTTATAATTGTTGCAAACACCGTTACAAAGAACGATAAATGGAAAGTGCTGTAGTATACAGAATACTACGACCCACAGTTGACAGTCGTTGTTGTTGTAGTATGAACGACTGTCTCTGGTTGTCTAATGTTCTTCGTGTTCTTGAGTTGCAGCAGCAGAAATGGTGGCTCTGCAACTCGATTTTTCTTCACTCTGTAGCCTCCAAAGCTTCCCCAAACTCTCTACAGCCTCTCTAGTACTCCCGGGGAACATATTTATACACCTACATCTCGTTGAATCTCCCTCAATTACTCCATATAATTCTCTTTAACTCGGCAGTAAAGAAAAATATTCTTGGGAATATTTTCTTTCCATTCTTGCTCTGGTACGCATATATTTCCATCCTGGTCACTCTATAAGTGTTTAAACACGACCCACAACGTTGCTAGAGCCCTCATGCATGAGAAGAACACGCTCAAATCTTCTCCAATCCCGTGTCCAACCCGTGTTTCCCTGTTTTGCTTCCGTGAATTGTCCAGCTAATTATGGCCAAATTTGATCGAGCCAAAAGCCCAAAACGTGTTCCTTAACCTATATCACATCTTCCTACCAAGTTTGAGCCATTGAATCGCACCACAACACCTTCATTTTGTCGATTGAAATTCTGCCAGTTGATGAACCAATTTTCCCGCCAAAAAGTTTATTTGAATTTGAGAAGAAGGTGCCCCTTATCCAGAGTGCTGGGGTGCGAATAATAATTTGGGTGGAAATAGTAATTTTGGGGTGGAAATTATAATTTTTCTGGGATCCTCCGGTACATTTCTGGGACGTTTCCGGTGCATTTCTGGGTTGCCTTTCAGTGCATTTCTCCGGGGTGTAAAACATTACTTATTGAGCAACTCTTTCTACACAAGGGGTATTTCTCCAAAAACACCTAAACAAACATAAAAACACCACAATAAGCAAAAATGGGTACTAACAAAATACACAAAAGAGATGAAAATAGACACATAAATGCGTCTATCAATCCGTGACATTTCATCATGACCTCTATGCAAAATAACATAATTGGGCGGTTCTCCGTAGATTGAGAGCTTAACGCCTTCAGGACGTCGGTGACACTCACTGTTCCCTGACTGCAGGAGAGAGATCCACCTCCACATAGAAGAATAGTTGGGCGGCGGACGCCTTCAGGACGTCGGTGACACTCATCATTCCCTGACGTAGAAATGCTTCCGTAATGCATGTTTTATTATTCCGAGTTCATGGTCGAATCCACGGCTGATCCTATGAATTGATAATAAATAACTACTCATTTTATTACTTCGTTTCGTGAATTATTGTCCATTGAATTTTATGGATTAGTAATAAATACTCAGCAACCGGGCATCTGGACCATCACCGAATAATCCCCACAAAATGGTGAAAGTTTACTCGACAATGATGCATGACTGAGCACCCGGATGCACAAACGAGCATCAAAAAACATGGACGGATGAGGAATCCTACGCAAAACTGGAGAATACAACAAATAATAATAAAATAATAAGAGGCACCCAGGGGGACGGCCCACCGGCCGGCCGGTCATGCCCTAGTCGTGGCCGGTCATTCCCTAGCCGTGGCCGGTCCCATGCCTCCTTTATTATTTTGCCTTATTTTGTTATTTTTCATGAACTCATGAAAACTCCTTGATTTTAGCAACTTTCCTTGTTTTTGTGCAAAACTCATGAATTTCCCATAACTTCATGGATTCATGAAATAATATTATAAAATAAGAAAAGATGTGCGGGACCGGGCAACCTAGCCGGCCGACCATGCCGAAGCCTTGGCCGGTCCCACACCTCACAGTCCCTAGTTTTTTATAATTATTATTCCCCAATCTCACGAAACTCCTCCGTTTCAACAAAAATTCATGGATTCTCCATAACTTCATGGATTCATGAAAAATAGTATTATAAAATAGGGAAAGGTGTGCGGGACCGGGCAACATAGCCGTCCGTCCATGCCCAAGCCGTGGCTGGTCCCACACCTCACAATCCCTAGCCTTTTATAATTATTATTCCCTAAATCCATGAAACTCCTTTGTTTCAACAAAACTCATGGATTCTCCATAACTTCATGGATTCATGAAAAACAATATTATTATAAAATAGGGAAAGGTGTGCGGGACCGGTCAACATAGCCGTCCGGCCATGCCCTAGACGTTTCCGGTCCCACACCTTGCAATCCCTAGTCTTTTATAATTATTATTTTCCTCAATTCATGAAACTCCGTGGTTTGAGCAAAAATCATGATTTCGTCATAACTTCTCAAATTTTGCTCGAATCATGAAAAACCAAAAGCCTACATGGTCACACGACCGGCTAGCCTCCCACGGTATTTTTAAATGTTAAAATACACTTATTTTAATATTTACAAAATATTGATCAACTAAGTATACGCGCTCATTCTGACAACAATCAAGAATTTCAGTCAAGATGAAACTCTTCTGAAAATTCACAATGGTGCTCGAATGCACATCAGAAAATACTGAAACTCTCAGTATGGATACAAGGACACCACGACAACGCGTGCATGCCTTCATGACCGACCAGAGTCATCCCTAAGGCTTGCACACATCCGGTCCCACACGTTTTCATAATTCTTACCTAATTTGCTCAATTGCTCATATTGGGCCCAAACTTTCTCCAACCAACCTGGGGATTGCTCAAACGGCCAACAACTAGTCCCGTGACCACCAAAAGCCGGTCCCATGCTCTCTTGGTCGGTCCCCGTCCTTCATACCTAGGTTTTATCACCTAATGTTGAACCCAACAATATTTTCAGTAAATGACGAAACCGGCATTTAATCATCATTATTTCACCAATCCTCAAACTGAGAACCCTGGTGCATGCTCACTCGAGAACTGGGCACCACATGGATGCCCATCATCCCATGTGGTCGGTCCCTCTATCACTCATGACCTATTTTCAGCGATTCATCAACTATGATCTGAAATTAGGGTTTCGAATAAACGTTCTACGAATCATCATTCTGAGTAAGATTCAGGAACTAATGAATTTATATTGATTCAGCAACCAACATCTGAATTAATCTTATAATTTTTGGTTATCTACCAATATTATAATATTTTATTGTGTCACGTCACCAATAAATATCTCGTCGAATTGAGCATACTTGCTCAAATATTGATCCAGCTATCAATATTTTGTTGAATTGAGAAATACTTGCTCAATTGTACGACAAATTATCAACATTCAGTATTTTGTCGAATTGAGCAATACTTGCTCAGCTACACCTCAAATTATCAATAATCATTAATTTGTCGAATTGAGCGATACTTGCTCAGTTGCTCGTCGAATTCTCAATATTCAGTAATTCGCCGAATCGAGCAATACTTGCTCAATACTCAAATACTAGTCAATAATTCATCACTGAATCAACAATATTTACATCATTTCAGAGAACTACATGAGTCGATGAGCATTCATCACTCATGCTCGATTCAACAAAACCTAGACTCAGTGTCTAATCAGTCAACAACTGACTCACTAATACATGTCTGTCATGCAGACTCCACGATTCGTGAAACATCAATCACGTCAAATTGGGGGATAACAACTAGGGATTTGGTCTGGCGGCCTACAGCACGTGGGTACACCCACAACAAGCAATGTGATTAAGTCGTGGCAATGGTTGAAGGAGTTAGCAAAGTAGTGGGTTAATGATCAACCAAGTCTCCGTATAATCTGGAATTGGTTTCACCACGATCTCCCACTTTCTCACTCTTTCACTCAAGAGACCGTTACGCTTACAGGGATCAAGGTGTTCACAACTTTGACAATATAAATAAGTCTTTGAATCCATGATTGAGGACAACATACAAGGAACGATCACTAGCTATCAACAATCGTCCAGAATTTCTCGAGTAACTACTCTCAAGAATTCATCAATCCATCAGAACTTATTCGAACTTACCAGTTCATCAATATTGCATAAACCTTCAACACACTCACAATCCTTGATCATAATTGATCCCACGCAATTCTCAGCTTCCCCCTACAGATCAATCCATTTCCCTCTTTGCGAACGAATTGACTCTGGAACGGCCATTGTCTTGGTTTAGGCCGGAGTCATACAGATTGATTTCCCGAATCTAAGCACCCTCTTTGCAGCAGTGCATCTGTGTGAGGTTGAACAGTTTGCTCGGTTGAGGAGTCTCGACTCACGCTCGGCTCTACGTTTCCCTAAAAACCAGCAAATCGTTATTTCCCATCTACAGATTGGCGACCATAGTAGGAGATTAATCTCTCAGTTGCAATCTCAACTCACAAAGATGGATGGTCTTAGGTCTGGAACAATTACAAACGCGAACGATGCTAGCTCTAGCAACAACGACAATGAGGATATCCCGGAAACCATCCCTGCCTCCAACACTGATGGTGATGATGTCACTCCTCCTCACACCAACTTTAAAAATCATCCTCTATTCGGCAGACATCCTGAAGAGGTCAGAAGGGATCCACCCACCATAGCCGGTCTCATCAAAGTGCAAGAGACTCTTGCAAAAAATCAAACTGACATGGCTGCAACACAGAAGGAACTTTTCGGCTTTCTCAAAACTCTCACTGAAAAGATGTCATAGAATCCTCAGGAAAAAAGTAAAAGGTAAAGAACCTGCTTCAACTGACGATCTAGAAGTCATTCTAATCATACAGTCGACGATGATGAAGTCCAGAAGGCTGCAGAGAAAATGTCGTCAGGAGAGCCTGCCAATTTCATCACTCGCGAGGACCTGGAACGCTTCATGGAGGATCGAGGAAAATACAAGACACCATCTGTCCACCATCATCAACCTCCATATCCTGCTTCTACTCAAAGAATTCTTCTCCCGAAGGGTTATACCTCTTCAACGTCAACGATGTACAACAGAACAAGGAACGCTCGAGAACACGTATGTCGATTCATGGAGGAACTAGGAGAGCATGAACACAACATAATGATCCCAATATACATAGCCTTGCTGGAGAATCTTCGATTCCAGACTTTCTCAAAACTTCATGAAGCAGCCAAGCGATCAGCAACTACCGCGCATGCTTTACTGGAAAGAGAAAGATCTAAACTGAGAACCTCGTGGTACTCAGCATCTCTTCAACAGAAAATACAACCTCCAACCTTCCATGAACATTGTTGCTGAAGGAAGCAAAAGGAAAACCAAAGCACCACACCAAAAGCATACTTCTCCAATCTCCCAGGATCCTTCGGAAGCGCAAAGAAAGGATAACCAATCCTGAAATGCACAAACCTCAATCCTGCATCAACAAACGAGGAAATGATCAGACAGATTCAAACTTCCCTATTCTTGTTGAAGAAGTGATCGAGTTACTGGAAGTCTGGATTCAAGATGGTGCAACCCAATTGACATTCGTCAGGAGACAGCCAACTGAAGAAGAAGTGAATATTCCCAGGTACTGCTATCTTCATAAGTTCACCAATCATCCAATAGGTGACTACAATATTTTCAAAGAGAAGGTTGATTCATAATAACTTCAACTGGGGACTGAAGGAGTACACAAGAATCCTTCCCAGTCAGAACCTTTACACTCCTCTGAACAACCTGTCAAAGAAATAGTTCAATCGATCGAGCATATCTATGAACTGCTCTATTTATCTAAGGCATAAAGGAAATACATGTTCACAGCACCGAATTACATTGTTTCAAACGTCTGTCTATCCCAGAAATACTCCCTGAACCTTTGTTCACAAACAAGGAGATGCACGACTGGGGACTGCTTACCAGTCCATCTCAGAGGAAATGAATTCGAAAGAATGTTGATCGATGCTGACACCGTCATCAACATGTTCCACTGAAAACCCTCAGAGCCGCTGGAATCACTCGAAAAGAAGCTACTTGTCATCCCATCATTAGAGCACTTGGAGAAATTTCGAACTTTGACGAGGTTGAAGCAAGAACCTGCAAAAGATGCATAGACATTCATCGAGAGGTTCCGCACTCAAGGAAGTCTCATTCCTTCCATGTCTATGTCATTTATTTCCTCACATATTATCCTATCATGGGGACTCAATTCTATTAGAAACTCTACAATACGTCATGAATGGTAGCTTCACCGCATTAGTATTTCACCAAGTGGTTGAATCTAACACCGCTTAGAATTGAGCATCTCACCGAGACATTCATTACTGAGAAATGATAGAAGAATGGAAAAGAACGCTTTGGGCATTTCTCCATAGACTTGTAGCAATGTCCACGAGTATCAGAAATATCTGGTGTCTGCACAGGTGTTGAATCCCGCTATCGCATCGGAATGCCGAATCAACAGAAGATACACGGTGCGAGACGATCAAGCCTAAGACATTTGACACTTCAGCGCTCAAGCATATAAGAAGCCTTCGAATTGTACTCCCAATCAAATATTACACCTTCGATAATAACGCCTCTAGCTTCAGCACAATATCTCGACGTGACACACCGGTTCAACACCTACACGATCAAAGTATAGCTGAATTAGAATCGATAAGCCTTCACTATCCCATGATAAGACTTCTGAAGTAGATGCAACATCGTTCATCAATGGATACTACAAACTCCTTCAACTCTGCTAAGTGAATGAGGGATGCACTGGGGACTTGATTTTATTGGAAATATCAACTCAATATATTTCAATAGATGTTATCCACATAACAAGTCATTGCAACCTAATGTGATTCCATGAAACATCGTCAAACGGAACCTCTCTACATCAAAAGCCCCTACACGACTGGGGAACTTCCTTTCTTCACTAATCACATCCAGAATGAAGACTGCTGCTGCTATCTACCGCGCAACAACATCGATTCCATGACGAAGCCACTCCACAGTAAAGTCATATCAGGAGAATTTGGGTTGAAATCCTAATACACCTTCATCTTATGAATGCTCAACTCACCAATTAGTTCGTGCATGCTCACTGGATGGAAGAGCAAAGACTATCATCTTCGGTCTCTGTGTCAACTCCAATCATAGTATCGGCATCAGCATGTGAAGGAACTCTATTCATGGTCTCAGCATCAACAAGAATTTATGGAGAACTTCCAGTTGTAATCTCAGCATCACTCTCGAGCGCAACATCCGACTTCATCAACTATCCATTCTATATGGATCGTACTTCTTCAAGCCCTAATGATTCATATAAAGATGTGTAGACCTGAAAACATGGTAACGTGAACGTCTTCCCAAATATTACACGACAAACGGGCATAAACCAAAATCTTCTACAAGATGTTTTCATCACTTCTACAAATGAGATACAACACACTTCAGGCCATGGGTTTACAAAAACGTACTAATGGGTGGGGAATGGGATAATACTTCCTCAACGAAATATGTTCGTCTATGTCTCTTCTACAACATACCAAAGGAGCGCATCAATCGTACATACGAGCTGAAAGATATGGCCTTTACCGTCAGGTATACGAAATCTGAAAAATTTGTACGGGACTACAAATTACAAATGTGCACGCTTCGTTGGATGACCTCTGCAACTCCAAATTGAGTGATTGTTTGCTCATGTGATAACTCAGTCTTTTAGATTCAAAAGTTGGGGTTAAGCATCGAATTCCAACGTCGTATGAGGTTCCTACAGCTTCCAGATCATACAACATGCAAGCAGCAATTCTTAGACGGGATTCATAACTTCCATAGTCGATCAGTGACCACCAGGTCTTTCGGCTAAGTCCTTCATCAAGGTACCTCCAACTTCTACCACCTAGGTATTTACATCAATTTTTCTACCTGAGTCATCTATCTAGGTCTCGCCAGAAGAAGGGAAAACAAAAAGGAGAGATTTGACAAAATACTGGGGACTGACGGTTCACTGATCATGGCGATTAGTTTCACAGTCCAAGACCCGTGACAGCAGACTCTCATGTGATGATCATTCATCATAAAATTAATTCTACCACCGGTACATGCAACCATGGTCATTACATCACCCTCTCTTGGGAGCAACCTCAGTTATGGTCCCGTGACCAGGGTTTCAGAAGCGATGTTTCTATGACTGACAGAAACAAGATGGCACTGCAAGCACCATGCTCATGTATAAATCAAGGGTTCCTAATCTCAAATGAACCAATGACATTAAAATCCTCCACCAACCATTCAAGACACAACATGAGTTTTTTTTTTTTTTTTGCGACAAATCCGTCTGAAGTAATTTTACACTTCCCTGTAAAAAGCGACGAGTTGGGAGAAATTGGTGAAGAATCTAGGTATGGGTCATATACCAATCTCTTCGTATGGATGTCCCCTACAACATATCCAAAATTCACAGCAATTGGAGAAACGAGCAAAGCGATGTGGCCAAAACATTGGACTACATGCCAGCTGAAAAAATCTGGAAGTTTATTATTTCGCCTTTTTCAGGCCCTAAACAAGCTCAAAAATCAAAAAGCTTCTTCAATAAAGCTTGGAAAATTTCTGGGTTTTAAGATACATATGCATATCGCAAAAATCCGACTTCGAACGAAGATTCTACGGTATTTTTACTAAAAGGCTGAAGTCGGAAATTTTCTGGTGATATATTTCAGCAAAATTACTCGTATGCGCACATGGATTCTCATTCATTCACTCACAAATCATCAATTTCATACTTCTATGAAGAGATTACAGGATATATACTTACTACGGGAGTCTCTAAATAAGAGCACGCTTCATCAACATGCTGCTTATCTACAATGATTTCTTCCTGGATTCATCAACAAAAATTATTATTATTTCGTTCAAGGAGATGCCACGATCACCTGCACGAAAAAAATACTTATATCGACTTCTTCATCAATGCTGGATTCCTGAATTGTTTGTCCGGGAACAAGTTGAAGACCTTTGTGGAGCCAAATTCTGAAAAGAAATAACAAACCTTGGTTTCGTGATCCTAATTGCACGGGCAAGGAAAAGTCGTGACACAATGAGAGCTAAAAACTCACTAAAGAAACGGTTGGGGACTGCATGTCATCTTCTAGTCCTTACTTCTAGGTTCTCCGCTCCCGTATACTTTCTTCCATTTCCGTGTATCCTACATTGATTCAGGATCTCACTATACGATCATCCTGTGGTAAAGCTAATGGAATAACCATGACTACAACTCAGTATGAAGGATGTCTCACCACTCAGAGCACATCGTTCATACAAAGCGAAGGATTCGACAAAACAATGAATCATGTAATAAAGGTGCTCACAACAACGTCTACAAAAATGGTAACCATCCAACTCTTACCTAATTACAATTTCACTAGCTGTAGTGATTACAATCTCGAGAATTTGTTCGCTCCTTCAAACCTGCAAAGACGAACAAAATTTGTTATTTAAAACCATAACGTGATTTTCATAAAACTGTGAACAATTCACGAAACTTCCATCATGTGAACAGTTCACGTTATTTTCACCGTGTGAGCAACTCCCATCAAGTGAACACTCATTGGTTTTTTGCATACGCTATCAGATCACAAAATACATACAAACAGTATTTTATCAAAAATTGTTTACTTCTAACAATTGTTGAAAATCAAAAATTTAATTTCACATAAATTTTCACTGTGTGAACATTCACTGGTTTTTCAAAAATTGGACAAACGTCCATTCTACAATTGTGAAAACGCACATACAGACATTATTTCACCGTGAATAATTGTCTACTTTCAACAGTTGTTCAAAATCAAAACATTGATTTTAAATACATATATATTTAGCGTGAAACTCACGTAACTTTGAAAATATATGTATATATATTTTTGCTCCCTCTTGCGAGCATCTGTCTTTGAAACGAGAGCATATTTTCAAAAAATTTATGAAGGCTCACATGTCGAAAATAAAAAAATTTCGTGAAAGCTCATATAAATTTTTTTATTACTAACAGACGCACGTCTATTCAAAAAAAAAAAACTTTTCTCTCGTACGAGCATCCATATTTGAAACGAGAGTTTATTCTTTTTTGTGAAATCTCACATATTTAAAAAATAAAATTTTGGCTTCCGTGAAAGCGCATAGACAAATTTTTTATCATTAGACTCAAGTCTGTTTTGTTTGTTTCTTAAACTAACGAACGAGCAAACGTCTGTTTATAAAACAAGGATTTCCTTTTTGGGTTTGGGACCGCAAACCCTAAACCGAGCAAAATTGGGCTTTTGATCAACCAAATTGGCAACATCTCGCCTCTTCGTATTCACAAAATAACGCTTTTTCATGTCTTTAGGATCCTCATTTGAACATTTTCTCATATGGGACACCATTACGGCAAATCGTGGATTCTGACAATACCTTTGTAGACTGAGTTCAACCACCAAGCTCATCGACTGAAAATCACCATTTAATGCATTACTGCGGAACATGGTTGTTCCCCACTAAGCAGGGACTTAATGTTGATGGTGGATTTTCAACAAAGGGAAAAACCGTAAAATTATGAGGCATGTTTTTGACACGGCCTTCGGGCATGCAACGATTCATATTTTACGAAGCCATGATGAATATGTTTTCGAAAAGCCCCACTAGCTGAGTGATTCGATCCCTGACATTTCATCATGACCTCTATGCAGAATAACAGAACTGGGCGGTTCTCCGTAGATTGAGAGATTAACGCCTTCAGGACGTTGGTGACACTCACTGTTCCCTGACTGCAGGAGAGAGACCCACCTCCACATAGAAGAATAGTTAGGAGGCGGACGCCTTCAGGACGTCGGTGACACTCACCATTCCCTGACTATATGGAGAGACCGTGCATAGATTCAGGCGGTTCTCCGTATATTGAGAACACTAACGCCTTCAGGTCATAAGCAACACCTGTAACTCCCTGACTATGCACCCTCCGGATGGATATGACGCCTTAACTGGCTAATATCTTTCCTGCAATAGATTAATTCTACCATGACATTCACCACTGAATTCCCAGAATAATCTATTATTGCTCCTATTCCATGGTCGAATCCACGGCCTGATCCCATGGAATGGCAATAACAATTGTTATGATTCTATGATCGAATCCACGGCTTGATCTCATAGAATGACAATAAACAATTGTATTATCTCATTACTCTAATTTCACGAATCTCATGGAATGGTAATAGATAATTTTATTACTCCGATTCTATGGTCGAATCCACGATCCCATGGAAGGGTAATGCATGTTTTATTATTCCGAGTTCATGGTCGAATCCACAGCTGATCCTATGAACTGATAATAAATAACTACTCATTTTATTACTTCGTTTCGTGAATTATTCTCCATTGAATTTTATGAATTAGTAATAAATACTCAGCAACCGGGCATCTGGACCATCACTGAGTAAGCCCCACAAAATGGTGCAAGTGTACTCGACAATGATGCACGACTGAGAACCCGGATGCACAAACGAGCATCCAAAAACATGGACGGATGAGGAATCCTACGCAAAACTAAAGAAAACAAAAAATAATAATAAAATAATAAGAGGCGCCCAAGGGCCGGGCCCACCTTCCGGCCATGCCCTAGTTGTGGCCGGTCCCATGCCTCCTTTATTATTTTTCCCTATTTTGTTATTTTTCATGAACTCATGAAAACTCCTTGATTTTAGCAACTTTCCTTGTTTTTGTGCAAAACTCATGAATTTCCCATAACTTTATGGATTCATGAAACAATATTATAAAATAGGGAAAGATGTGCGGGACCAGGAAACCTAGTCGGCCGACCATGCCCAATCCGTGGCCGGTCCCACACCTTACAGTCCCTAGCTTTGTATAATTATTGTTCCCCAATCTCACGAAACTCCTCCGTTTCAACAAAAATTCATGGATTCATGAAAAATTGTATTATAAAATAGGGAAAGGTGTGCGGAACCGGGAAACATAGCCTTCCGGCCATGCCCAAGCCGTGGCCGGTCCCACACCTTACAATCCCTAGACTTTTATTATTATTCCCTAAATCCATGAAACTCCCCTGTTTCAACAAAACTCATGGATTCTCCATAACTTCACGGATTCATGAAAAATAATATTATTATAAAATAGGAAAAGGTGTGCGGGACCAAGAAACATAGCCGGCCAGCCATGCCCTAGCCGTGGCCGGTCCCACACCTTGCAATCCCTAGTCTTTTATAATTATTATTTTTCTAAATTCATGAAACTCCGTGGTTTGAGCAAACATCATGATTTCGTCATAACTTCTCAAAATTTGCTCGAATCACGAAAAACCAAAAGCCTACATGGTCACACGACCGGCTAGCCTCCCACGGCATTTTTAAATGTTAAAATACACTTATTTTAATATTTAAAAAATATTAATCAATTGAGTATACACGCTCATTCTGACAAAAATCAAGAATTTCAGTCAAGATGAAACTCTTCTGAAAATTCACAATGTTGCTCGAATGCACATCAGAAAATACTGAAACTCTCAGTATGGAGACACGGACACCACGACAACGCTTGCATTCCTTTATGACCGACCAGAGTCATCCCTAAGGCTTGCACACAGCCGGTCCCACACGTTTTCATAATTCTGAGCTAATTTGCTCAATTGCTCATATTGGGCACAAACTCTCTCCAACCAACCTGGGGATTTCTCAAACGGCCAAAAACTAGTCCTGTGGCCACCAAAAGACGATCTCATGCTCTCTTGGTCGGTCCCTGTCCTTCATACCTAGGTTTTATCACCTAATGCTGAACCCAGCAATATTTTCAGTAAATGATGAAACCGGCATTTAATCATCATTCTTTCACCAATCCTCAAACTGAGAACCCTGGTGCATGCTCACTAGAGCACTGGGCACCACATGGACACCCATCATCCCATGTGGTCGGTCCCTCTATCACTCATGACCTATTTTCAGCGATTCATGAACTATGATCTGAAATTAGGGTTTCGAATAAACGTTCTACGAATCATCATTCTGCGTAAGATTTAAGAACTAATGAATTTATATTGATTCAGCAACCAACATCTGAATTAATCATATAATTTTTGGTTATCTACCAATGTTTTAATATTTTATTGGGTCACGTCACCAATAAATATTTCGTTGAATTGAGCATACTTGCTCAGTTGCTCAAATATTGATCCAGCTATCAATATTTTGTTGAATTGAGCAATACTTGCTCAATTGCACGATAAATTATCAACATTCAGTATTTTGTCGAATTGAGCAATACTTGCTCAGCTGCACCTCAAATTATCAATAATCATTAATTTGTCGAATTGAGCGATACTTGCTCAGTTGCTCGTCGAATTCTCAATAATCAGTAATTCGCCGAATCGAGCAATACTTGCTCAATCCTCAAATACTAGTCAATAATTCATCACTGAATCAACAATATTGACATTATTTTAGAGAACTACATGAGTCGCTGAGCATTCATCACTCATGCTCGCTTCAACAAAACCTAGACTCACTGTCTAATCAGTCAACAACTGACTCACTAATACACGTCTGTCATGCAGACTCTACGATGCGTGAAACATCAATCACGTCAAATTGGGAAATAACAACTAGGGTTTTGGTCTGGCGGCCTACAACACGTGGGTACACCCACAACGAGAAATGTGAGTAAGTCGTGTCAACGGTTGAAAGAGTTAGCAAAGTAGTGGGTTAATTATCAACCAAGTCTTCGTACAATCTGGAGTTGGTTTCACCACAATCTCCCACTTTCCCACTCTTTCACTCAAGAGAACGTTACGCTTACAGGGATCAAGGTGTTCACAACTTTGACAATATAAATAAATCTCTGAATCCATGATTGAGGACAACAGACAAGGAACGATCACTAGCTATCAGCAATCGTCCAGAATTTCTCGAGTAACTACTCTCAAGAATTCATCAATCCATCAGAAGTTATTCGAACTTACCAGTTCATCAATATTGTAGAAACCTTCAATACACTCACAATCCTTGATCATCATTGATCCCACGCAATTCTCAGCTTCCCTCCTACAGATCAACCCATTTCCCTCTTTGCGACCGAATTGACTCTGGAACGGCCATTGTCTTGGTTTAGGACGGAGTCATACAAATTGATTTCCCGAATCTAAGCACCCCCTTTGCAGCGGTGCATCTGTGTGAGGTTGAACAGTTTGCTCGGTTGAGGAGTCTCGACTCACGCTCGGCTCTTTGTTTCCCCAAAACCAGCAAATCGTTTTTCCCCATCTATAATTTCAATAATTGTATCCTTGGAATCAATTTGCATTCAATGCGAAAACAAACTCTTAGTGAGTGGGAGACAATAATGCTATAAAGAATGTGATTACATTCCCTCAAGCCATTGGTGTTTCGATTCTGAACCCAAAATATCCAACAACGGTGCTGGTTAGCAGCAAAGATGGTGATGAGCATGTTAGGTGCTGGTAGTGATGGAGATGGCCATTATGCTGTTGGAATAAGTAGAACATGAGTAACAACAAGGAAACGAAGTTTGCTGGCATGGATGAATCAGTGAGACTATAATTGATGGAGTAAGCTCGAGAAAGTTATGTTCCCGAGATGGAGGAACTCGAGTAGGTGTAGTTGTCTTTGATGGTGATGCCGCTGTCATAACTATTGTTGCTATGGTGATGGAGAATATCTGGTAGTCATGCAGGTGCCATTGTGGTTTGATGAGTTGATGGAGGTTTTGATCGTGATCACGATTGATGGTGGTGATCAGAGATGGTTGCAGTTGATATTCCAGGGAGTATGAGTTTAGGAACCTATGAAGAGAGAAAATATGTGATATTTTTAGTTGATCTATGATGTTATCAGTGATAAATGGTGTTGTTAATAGCAGTGGTTGATGTGGTTATTGAATAGACAAGAAATACTTGTAATTGATATGCTTAGTTTATGGATCTTTCTCTTCGTGATTTACTAGTAGTTGATATCTTAATTTGTATCTTGTATTTTGATGTTTTTGTTATTCTTGTAAGCGATCATGTAATCAAGATTTTGATTTAAATAAATTGAAGAGAAATAAGAGTTTAACAAATTCAGAAGAGCCAAAGATTTAGAGAGATGGGAATGTCAGAGATTTGAGAAATATATGGCCGAATAAATGAAGAAACTCAGGGAAAGATACTATGAGGTTTACCAAACAGTATATGAACTCAGAGAATTCTACGGTGGAATTAACCCAATCGGAGAAAGTAACAGGTGAACCTACGGATGGGTTATTCAACCGCAGAGTTACTCAGACAACTTACGAATGGGTCTTCCAACCGATTATAAACTCATGTGAAAACAAAATTGGTCGAAGAGAAATTTAGGCGGTCAATTCCATACGAATGACAGTGGAACCAAGGACAAGGCTTTCAGTCCTCCGGAAAGCCAGAATTTGAATTGGGATGGATGTGTCCTTTCGTGCGAACCCATTTGGATGGTTTTTACTCCTTTTCCAACTAGGTTCTGGACGTGACTTTCTTATGCGTTTTTGGAAATTTCGACATCATATTGCGACCAGGATCGAGCACGAGCACTACTAATTTTAGATATTTATTTAAGAGAACTTCTACTCATATATTTATCATATTGTTGAAGAGGAGAGCAAGGAGCTAGGCATTCTTTAGTGATTTTGGAGATTTCTCTACAATTGGTTCGAGGGTTCGTAATATTTTCTTTTATTTTTTTTCATGGATTTTAAGAAATCCATGGGTAGCTAAACTTTCAATTTGTTAAGGATGAAAAATAAAGATTTCATTTTAAAAGGTAGAGGGTATAATATTAATATACAAGGTAGGGGTATTTATGAAGCCCATGAAAAGAGTATTTATTTCCACAACGGGCAAATCTAAATCTAAATCGTCCGAATAGATAGCTTCACCACATTCGAGTGTACAGACAAAAAATAAAGGAAAAAAAAAGTCTAAGTTTTTTTTCCCTTTCAGAAAGTCATTTCTAGGCACATTCTTTTTTCCTTTCTTCAAGAGGTATCGAAATAAAAAAACCAGACCAAAAAAAAAAGAAAAAAGACAACTGAAGCTAAAACCTTAGAAATGAAGTCAATCATGTAGTTGTCACGCTTACTCCATTCGAAAGCTTCACTCAGGACACTATAATAAGTTCTCATTTCAATTCCAATATTTTTCTTCCCTCTTAATTTCCACGAAACTCATTTACTTGTAGAACTTGATTTCCCATGTTGAAATTCCATTTCATTATAACAGTTTCCCATGTTTTTTTTTCATCCGAATCATTGTGATATCATTTGTACATAGAGTTTTGCACCAAATAAAGTTGTACTCGGTATATAGCTTAGACAAGGTTATGTGCAGTAGTAAGTGGTGAATCAAAGCATCAAATGGTAAGTGTTTTATTGCAGATGGAATGTTTTAGTAAGGCAATCATTCAAATAAATGTTGGTGGTGAGATCAACTACACAGGGGCTCCGGAGCTTTGGATGCAAAGTCGGAGAAGAAATAAAATGATTTGGGAATTTCCTTGAAAAAATTACGCATGTTAAGTATAAATATATTGTTCTGATCAAGTAATTATTTGAGAAAAACACATAGTGTGAGATATTATGGTATAACACAATTGCTCTCAAATGCACACATCAAAAAGAAATAGTATATGTGATTTGTATCAGGCCGTAAACTGATATGAATTCCAGAGAGTTTATAACTGCATCATCGAGGGAAATGAGATTATTACATACAAATAGAGTAGTTTTACAGCAGACACCCAACCTAGCAATCGGAGATCCCATGGTTATCTAGGTTCAAAAGGGACAACCAAGTTGTAAATTTATACTCACTGGAAACACTGTGAGAGATTACCCTCTTTCCTAATTCTATGATGAAACAGTGTTGTCTGTCATGAGTGGTTGAGAATTTCTCTTAATGAACTTAGTTTAACTTAGAAAAGTATGACATGATACTTCCAAATAGGAGATCACCTATATGAGTGAGAAGTGTGGCCGCTTCTATGATAAATATAAGGCTAAGTTAATCTAGAGAACTCATGAAAAAACAACATCGTTCAGGGCCGAAATGAACACAAACGAGAACTGAATGTGTAAGGAAATAAACTGTGTGATATCTATTGCATCGGTTTATATCATAAAGTTGGGCAGTTCAAGACATCGCATTCACTGAACAACTAGTAAACCCGGTAGGTATTCACTACGGAAGATTTAAAACCAAAATCTATCTCTCCAGATGCAGTGATGTTCAGCGCACGAACTTTTTCTAGTGTCTGCATAAAACTTGCAAGGATTTCTATTTAATGTGGGGAATTGTTTGAATTTTGAATAGAAATATGATTTAGTTATTGTTAATGGATGTGTCCACTCACTTAAACCTTTTCAATATGTAGTGTCTTATCCCAAGAGATGTGACTCTCCACTAAGGGATGTGACTCTTCATGAAAGGATTTCTCCAAGAATCACCTCTAAACCTATATAAACCCCACTCATTTTCCATTGCACTAATGTGTTAAGAGTCAAAAACTAGTACTAGAAAAATTGTAGTTTGCATGTTGTCTTCAAAGAAGAGTTTGTGCTACATTATTCGCTTTCGATGTTTGGTCCTCGAGTGTTGCAAAGAAAACCAAAGGTATTGTTGAATGATGGAGATATATGTCATACAATATAAAAACATTAAGTACAGGGAATTAAATGTCTTAAGTAAAGAGATTACTCTCCTCAATATACCCAAGTAAGTTTTAGTTATTGTATTTTTGGATTGATCATCTCTTTGTATTCTTGTTCTTCTCTCGTTTTGGTTTTCGATAACCAAGTGTGTTACAAGAGATGTAACACATAAGAAAACCGTTGTTACAAAAAATTGTAACGAATCGGTGGATATAATACACGAGTCATATTATTGAGAAATCGGTAACGAAGTTATTCATCCAACAACTGTTGCAGTAGATTTAACTATAGCTAACATAGATATTACTACCACAACCATTATTACCATACTTTAAGCTAACACGTTACAATATTTCCTAGGCAATATATAAAAACCTACAGAAAAATCTCACCTCTAAGTTCTTATCATCAGGACATGATCCCCTAGCAAAAGCTCATTCGAATATACCATTCTTAATGCATTCAAATGCTTGTGAATTTTCCCGTCAACATTTCGGTGATGACGAAGTAACATCTTGACGGCATTTAAAGCATGCACTTGTCAAAGTATGTACCGCGTTTTCCATTTTTAGTATATATATGGATGGGTTTCACTCATTTTCAAGTATTTTTGGGCAAAGACGTACCTATCATGGATGATAGTAGACCTAAAACAAAGGAAAATAACAAAAACAGCACGAGGATTGCTTGCATATTGTACATCCATTACAAAGAGCTTACGACAAAGAAAAAGACATTAATTGGGAAATGATCTACAAAGTAGAATGACACAGATAAACATAAACTTTTACGGAGAAAGCCGAATCTCACACTACGGATGACTTCATTTGTAAATCAAGTCCTTGTCTTTGTACCACGTAGTTAAGAGAGATTGTTACCTTTCGTGGATGTTTTGGGATAAAAGATGTATATGAAGACCAGGCTAAAATACAAATTTGACGAAAATAAACCATAGAATGACAAACAAACCTTAAGAAGATAGAATTCCACGTCGTTAACTACTAAATTTTTTGAGGTTATACAAAATGGTTTACAATTCTAACCCCCATGAATTTTATACAATTTCCTTTTCTCTACCTGTAACTAATTTCACCGTTACTCTAAAATGGGTTGATTCATAATCGAACCCAATTAGTGTTTATTTTCTCATCAGTTGGACAAAAAAAAAAAATGACTCCCAATGTATAAACAACAATATGTGGTCTCACTACATACATATTCAATCATATAGGCATACAAAAGTGTTATTAATTTCTTCAATCAACTTTGTAACATTAGTCTAAAAAATATCACATAAAGTTCTTAGGTATCTACCATAAATTATAAAGAAAACTAGCATAAATGAGCTTACAAGAGTGTTCTTGTACTTTCACCATTGTTAATAAGTATGAGTACCGGATGAACTTGTAACAAACAAGTACTACTAAGTAATCCATATCAGATAGTGGTTTGTGCAGAAGAAACCTAGTTTGTTTCTCTTTTGCATGAACAATAACATCTTCTTAAGTACTCATAATATAAAACCTTATAAGCAAAATAACAAATCAATAAATCAAACAACACATGTCCTCAAACGATTAAACATAATAATAAAATCCATCATATAAATTCGATTCGATAATACCAATTACCTATTAATTATAAGCACCAGCAGAGAAAGATCAAAATCAACAATTATTTCTAAAAACCTAATTCATACCCCCAAAAGAAGAATATAAAAAATCTAAGAGACTAATACCATTATACTAATAATACCAAACCTTACTCGAAAGCTTCATATAGGAAGAGGCCCCGCTCCTCGAACAACCATACCGGGTTTTCCTTCAGTGAAATAAGCAAAACCAGTAAACAAAACAATGCCACGTAATAAATTATATGCACGTATGAAGGTGCCCAGATAAAACCCGACAAGGATACTTCCCAACTACCATCTTGGATAGCTCTTGTAAATCATGATTTATCAGCAGAAGATTGAGATGCAACAAGAGATACTAATCTAACACCTACAAAAATATTTATATAGGCCGATGACAATAAATCGCCTGGAAAAACACAAGGCAAGAGACCACGAGGTGCACCAGCACTTCTGCAATATTGATTGGAAAGATATATATTACACGACGGACATACATCAAGCTTACAACAAAGAAGATATTATAAACCATAGCTTCACAAACAACAAATGATCTTATTTCTTCATCTGGAAATATGAAAGCATGTATTTGATATGCACATAATGCACTGAACAAGGTTACCTTTTACAAAATCCCACTATAGAACCTCCTCGTTGGCACATGTGTGAACATATGGAGTAAACTTTGGCTCCACCACCCAAGAAGATACACAAATACAGACTCAAACCTCTCATCACTCCTGCTGACATCTTCCTCAGTAAAATAAGCCAAACTAGCAGATAGTCCCAATGCCAAGTGAGAGAAGAAATGATAATATGATGGTTCCCAGATAAAACCAGCTATGTCCCAACTTCCAATATCTCTCATGCCTCTAATAAAACCCGATTTATCATTAGAGGATTGAGATGCAACAAGAGATATTGATCCAACTCCAATCACAATCTTAGTAATATAGACAATGGGAATTGAAATTGCTTGTATAAGCATAAGTATGCATACAACCGACCAGGTACTCAGTTATTTTAACTGGGAAAAAATATTAACCGTTGGATATGTACCAAATTTGTAGCGAAGAAGAGCGCATAGACGATAGTTTCAAATAAAGCAAACCACCTGCTTTTAATATCTGGAACTACACACACATACACTGGATATGTGCCAAACAACGTTACCTTAAAGAAAAACCCAGTAAAGAACTTCATCTTGGGTCAAACAGTGAACAAACAGATAAGACTTTGGACCCACCATCCCAAAATATAATCGAGCACTGGCTGAAACCTTTTGTTGTTATCCATATCTTCCCGATGACGATTCATATATCAAGAATTGGATTCAAATCTCATACAAGAAAAGAAAAATATACACCATCTCATTTATATATCAGAACAACAAAACACTTAAGGAACATCAACATTCTCTATCATATCATTTATTTCAAAGCAAATTTCTTGCAAGATAAACCAGGTTTCCAATTTTTCTTGAAATGGGTTCTTCGAGGTTTAACAATGGCTCTTCTTAGTGCTAGTTTTTGCTACAACTTACTGCAGTTTTAAAGTAGTGGTTGATACTCCTTTACTTGAGGAGAATGAAAAAGGGTATGATGTTCTCTAGGATTCAAGTGATTATATATAGCATATAACAAAAAAACATCATCATGATATTGATGCTTCAAAAGAAAAATATCATGATATGATGAAAAGAAAAAAAAAAACAGTTATATCTCGATCATACATCATATAATAAAAACAACACCAACGGAAAAAACACGGATCCATCACTATATATAGCATATATAGCATAAACACTCATTGATATGATGCTTCCAAAAAAATCATGATACGAAGAAAAGAAAAGAAAAACAATTACATCTCGTTCATATATCATATAATAAAAAGAACACTAATGAAAAACACAGATTCATGATTTTGGCAATTTTGTAGTGACCAAGGTGTTTTTGAATTGATTAACTAGAGAAAGGGGTGGGATAGGGGAACACTGCACACACACCCGTTCAGATCACACGAAATTTGACTCAGTGTGTAGTACAAACAGTGGGTGATACACTTTAGATGCAATGCATACTGCAGAGAGGAAGGAGAGAGACGACAAGAGTGAGTACCCCTCTGCATCTGTACTTTTTGACATTGTCCCACGTCACTATCTGTACATGTGTCTAGTCACACTTGTATGTCTTATTTTATTTAAAGCAATTCACACTTTTTTTTTGATGCATTATATATATATATTAAAAACTAAAACGAAGTTACACGTGGGAAAGTTTTTATCACACTTTTTATCGCGACCATCATCTCTTTTTCCTTTTCCGTATTAAAAAATGTTGGACAGACACCCTAAAAAACCACCTTAAAGAAACAACACTACAACCAAATGGGTCCCTACTAATTCACATGCGATGTTGTGGGGAATGCTTGCTAGTAAGAGTTGGTTTTATAGGCTTGGACCGGTTTTGGTGATGTCCGACTTGAATCGTTGAACCATAGAAACATTAACCAAACGTCGAAGAAATGCATGATCCCCGTCAACAATACTTCGGGTCTTCACTTCAATAATAAATTCTCATTCATTATTGTTCACAGCTGGTCCTTTTTTCTCCATATTTTATTTTTTTCATATTATAGCTAGAATGACCCTCATACATAGCGAGTGCTAATTTGTTAAGGATTAATTGGATTGAAGTTATATCGTCATCATTGGATGAAATCGAAATATTTGCGAGATCCGGGTCACAATTTTGTATCGATTAAACAAATTATTGGAAATCCAAATCCAAAAGTTACACATTCTCGAAGAGCCGTATATTCTTCTTGCTAATCAACAATGATTATAATATTGGGTAACCCCGCCATATATTTGATCCCACCCATATATGTTTGTAAGTGATATAATTGCCTCTTCAATATTGACGCATCTCGTTTCGGAAGGCGGTTGAGTCTTCCGTTCTTTTGTTCCGCTCTCAAATCCATGAACTTATGAAGTCTCTTTTCTGTAGTGGACCAATTCGTTGACATGCTACCAAGACATTATTGGAACCGATGCTACTAAATCAACTGCTTTATTTTTGGTACCAACTATTAAGAATTGATTTCCCTTACTTGTTGCATCAAAAACTAAATCACAAGCTTCTGATAAAAAGCAAGCAGTTCTAGCAAGATTTGTAATATGAATACCTTTACGCTTTGCAGAGATGTAAGGTGTCATTCTATGATTTCATTTCCTAGTACCATGACCAAAATGAACTCATGCTTCGATCATCTCTTCCAAATTAGTGTTCCAATATCTTCTTGTCATTGCTCATCACGGTTCCATTTTTTTTTTTAAAGATGAGATACTCTAAATACTAAATAAATAATTGTTATGGTGGAACCTTTCACCAATGATTGACCCTTGATACACGGGCCAAGCCTTAAATTCATTTCTATTCACTATTATCTTTAGACCAAATAGTTTAAAGTTAAGGTAAAATGATGAATTCGCTCTTAGGAATTATTGAATCCCGTAATCAATTGTTCTGATGGATCATGGATATATTCTTTGGGATGTAAGAATCAAATAATTTTTTGTGCTGGAACAAAATATCTCTAAGCCCCCTTTCGGAATAGGTTATTCTTTTTTATTTCAAAAGGGAGATTGTTGTGTTTCCTTGAATGATACACTAATCCTTTGAATCCGGTACCAACAGTTATCATCCCCACAAAACAACTTTCTCTTTCAGACCTTTCAACCAATGGATATGACCCCGTAGAACGGCTTTTGCTAAAACTCGAGAAGTTTCTTGAAAACTCGTCCCGGATACGAAACTTTGAGTATTCAGAGACGCCCTCGTTATTCCCAATAAGACGACTCTATAACAAATTGATTCTTCCAAGGCGCGTCGTGTTTGTTCCGCTCGCAACAATCCAATAAGTTCTCCGGGTGAAAAAACATTAGACATTCCATGTCCCAGAACCAAAACTTTTGATGTTATGTGATGCAGAATAATTTTTATATGCCTATTGTAGATTTTCACCCCTGAGATTGATAAACTTTTTGATCTTATTAACCAAAGAGATACGATTTTGTGCTATGGTTAACTCTGCGCCAAGCAAAAATTCCCAAGGAATTCCAAGAATTCTTGTTATACGTTCGTTCTAACCTTCAACCCTTCTTTTAGGTTCATTGATATTGAATCAAGCGAACGTACTTCTAAAACATGTTCCACTTTTAAAAGATCCTGCATTATATCGTCAGATCTCAATTTTTCATATATAAATGTAACTAATATATCTCCTTCAGAAAGGGTTTTACCATAATGTCCATGGACGGTTGCTCTTGGCGTAGCCAACTAGGGTTTGACCTATCTTATTACTAAAGAGCCAACACGAATAATTAGAACCTGACCCGCTTTGAGGCGGGGTCCATATTTGGATATACATACATTTTCACAAATAAACTATCCAAGTTTAATTATGGATTCAAAATGATGTGACTTTCTAGATTGGGATTATAAATTCTCACAGTCTCGTCCATTAAATAATATTTAAGTCCTTGGAAAGTCTGTTTTAGATTGTCAAGTAGCAAATATTTTTTTACCAAGATCTGATTATGAGTTACAAGAACGCACCGCACGTGTCAGAATCAATATTAGCCGTGGATTTTGTTCTTATCGAAATTCTTTTATTTCTAAACCTAAACCCAGTGTTGGAAGTCTTCTTTCTTTTCCGCATGTTAAACGCCTCCACCACCTTCTTCTTCTTCTTTTCTTTTCATCCCTGCCTCTGCTTTGGACGTGATCTTTCTTTCTTCTTTATTCCATATGATCGTTTCATCTCCTTCATATCTTTGTCTTTTTTTTATTTTGTTTTATCAGCAAACCATTATTTGATGAACCTATGAATTTACATTTTGATCGATTGTTAGACTTAATTAGTTGAAATGTTTAATGATCTAATTTGATAACAAAGGTAATACCAATACTAATTAGAAGAAAAAAATTCCATTTATCTAATGTTTAAGATTCAGCAGGGAAAATTAGTCTTTTAAGGTACTCAAATTATATTGATGTCCCATGTACATTTATCTAATGTCTTTAAAAAATAAATAAAGTAAGAGTAAAATTGGAAAAAAAATTTTGCAGCTTAACTTGCTACAGTAAGGGGATTCCCTTTATATAATAGAATAGAAATAGATTAAATGATAAGAAAACTTTCACAAATTTAGGCACAATCCCTAAAGGACCCAATGAATTGAAACAAAGGCCAATCTGTTTTATTACCGTAACTGTTGTCAAGTAAATATCTTATTATCATATTGTCTCGACTTTTTCCACAATCACACAAGGTATATGACTTATAGGTTGATATTTAAAAGATTGTGGTGTATTTGGGTACCCTCGTCTTTTCACCTTCTTTTGATCATGTTGTTACCGGTTCAAGCTCTTATTTTACGTATTTTAATGCATTTTGGTTCTGTAAAGAAGCTTAGTTTGGTGGATATTTGAAGAACAAAAATGCATGAGATAAATTGGTGGAGATTTGAGGAACATATTGATGTAGAAGGGTTTTCTCAAAAAAATAATATTGGTTGTAATGATTTCTGATCGAATTGTAGTGGGTTATGATCAAAACTGATTTTTAACCAAATTTGAAGAAATGAAGATCCATTTAGGGTTTGGGGAAAATTGAAAAAAAAACTTTAAACTTGAGGAAACAACATGATTTATTGATGAATGTGGATATTGCATGCGATAATTAAAGCTTTTTTTATTTTCTTTTTACTAATTTGCTAAAGCTTTTTGTTGTTGGTGGTTTTGTTTAATGGCGTGCATGAATATTTATGGGTTTGTAATGTATTCATGATATTACCAATTCAAGGAGCTTAGAAATCCTGGTCTACTTTTTTATCTTTTGTGGGATGCAAATGAGGGGATCTAACAACCACACCCAACAATTCGTTTGGAAATCCGAGAGGACTTACACCAATATAATTTCTAGAGAATCAACTAGACAAATAGACTCAATCTAGAGTAAAGTATATCAAGCAGTTTAATATCTCTAACTCTTAATTCAATCCGCAATCAGCAAATTGAAATTTGCGAGCCCGATTGAATAAGAGGAGTAACTTGAACGTTCCAAAGACCAATGTTCAAGTGTCAATCAATGTAAATCAACAACCAAAGGTTGGATATTCTAATTGATTGATCTTAATGCATAACCTGTGATATTTAAATTATATAAAAAAATATAATGCGGAAAAGAAATAACACAGACACCAGAATTTTGTTAACGAGGAAACCGCAAATGCAGAAAAACCCCGGGACCTAGCCCAGTTTGAACACCACACTGTATTAAGCCTCTACAGACACTAGCCTACTACCAATTAACTTCGGACTAAACTGTAGTTGAACTCTAACCAATCTCACACTGATTCAAGGTACAGTTGCGCTCCTTACGTCTCTGATCCCAGCAGGATACTACGCACTTGATTCCCTTAGATGATCTCACCCACAACCAAGAGTTTCTACGACCCAAAGTCGAAGACTTGATAAACAAATCTGTCTCACACAGAAAAGCCTATAGGATTGAATAAATCTGTTTCCAAAAGAAATAACCAAGAGTTTTTGTTCCGTCTTTTGATAAATAAAGGTGAATATGAACCAATTGATAAACCAGACTTATATTCCCGAAGAACAGCCTAGTATTATCAATCACCTCATAATAATCTTAATTGACTAGCAAAACAAGATATTGTGGAATCACAAACGATGAGACGAAGATGTTTGTGACTACTTTTCTATCTTGCCTATCGGAGAAATAAATATCAAGCCAATTTTACAATTCTACTCGTACGATAGAAATAGCAAGATCAACTACAAGAGAAGTAGTATCGGTCTGGGTTCACAATCCCAGTGAAGTCTTCAAGTCGTTAACTTACAGGGTCTCGAGAATAAACCTAAGGTTAAAGGAGAACCGACTCTAGCAATACAAATAGTATCACACAGGAGGTGTGGGGATTAGGTTTCCCAGTTGTTAGAGTTCTCCTTTATATAGTTTTCAAACCAGGGTTTGCAATCCAAGTTACCTTGGTAACAAAGCATTCAATAATCACCGTTAGATGAAAAACCTGATTCAACCAAGCTAATATCTTCCAACCGTTAGATCGAACTTAGCTTGTTACACACAAATGAAATGTACCCTCATTTAGGTTTATGTAACCGTACCCAAACGTGTACACTCATGTTGGCTCAAATAGTTAACCGAGGTTAGCCATATGTTTACTCTCATATTAACCTTATTCATCTTAACCATAACTAGTTCAAATGACTCAAATGAAACTAGTTAAAGAGTTGTTCAATTGCATAGAAGACACAATTGAGACCAAATCGGTTTTATTCACTTGAATCAATCATGAACATTACATCCACGGTTTGCAAAGATTGCATTCCTTTTAAGTTCATGAACAAACCGATTTGACAAAATAACCAGCTTAAGTATGCGTACGTGTATGCGTACTTAAGCAACTGTATTTGAGTTTGTTAAGTTTCCAAACTCAGCAGAAATTCTCGGTTCGAAAACTTCCGCCAGTATGCGTACGGGTATGCATACTTAAGGTGACTAGTTTAAGAGTTTGTAATTCCCAAACTCAGCAGATATTTTCGGTTCGAAAACTCTCTCTAGTATGCGTACGGGTACGCATACTTAAGGTGACTAGTTTAGGAGTTTGTAATTCCTAAACACAACAGATATTTTCGGTTCAAAAACTTCTACCAGTATGCGTATAGGTACGCCTACTTATGCTGTCTCCTTCACCAATTTTGTATACACACATATGCATACACTTGGTTCTCGGTTTATGGATTTATACACTAATGTGCGAACACACTATATATGCTTATATCTAAAAATGGTTATATCATCAATTCTTAATTTCAATCATTGAAACTTTCTTAGAGGACGTTATATAGTTGTTGTTCTCAAACTATTTTTCGTCAAAGAAATTTTCAAGTTATTGAAATTATCATAATGAAACATTCCAAGGCAACACCAAATGATTGTATCATACAAACCATTTTGGATGTAACTCAGCAATTTTCATATGATCTTATTCGGACTTTCTTCACGAATGTAAGATGAACATGGAAAAAGCGAAAGCTTGCCAACACATATTTCGAGAAATATATAAGCGAGATAAACTCAGCTCGAAATCTCAAATGTGCATAATAGGAAACTATATCGTAACACGACTTATGTCTCAATATAGGAGATAGAGTAGAAATAGACTTTCCAAGTGATAGATGAGTTTAAGTCTCCACATACCTTTTGTTGATGAAGTTCCACAAGCTCCCCTTAGTAGTTCTTCGTTTCCAAATGATGAACGCCGAGAGATCTAAGCTAAACTACACTATCTATGTCCTAGTCCGAGAAATCTATAAATAGGCTAGAAATCAAGACTTATAGTTTTGACCACTAACATTGAAAAACATGCTTGAGATAGCAACACATGCGAGTTCGACCGAGCACTGCTCTAAGAATCTCCTCCTTTTTCAATTTTAGTGATAAAGCTATCAATACATATGGATTACAAAATAAATAAAAATAAAGCTTCTCATCCACATGCTTGATCTCCTTGGCATCTTCAACACGACTTGGAATATTTGTCACAACTTTGACAACAATATTATGGTGATATGTATCACCCCTCCCCCCCCCCCCCCCCCCCCTTATTCAATACTTCATCTCGACATGAAAACCACTCCCCCTTACATGATGATCCGTAAAACATATGTATTTGTAGTATGAACTACACATTAATTCTTCCCCTTTTTGTCAATAAAATTGGCAAAGGTACTAAAACTAGTGGGATCCTAATGAAATTTCCACGGAGATACTTCATGACCAAAAGAGAACAATATACCAACAAATTTAGATGCAATCATAAAGCCGAAGCTAAATGCATTCATCAAGGAGTTTATAAAGATACAAGATAACCCCTAAAATATTCCACAACCGCACTCCCCACAAATATTTAGCAATTAAGCACAAGTTCAAAAATAACTCTCCCCCATAAAATGTCATTCCCAAAGGAACAACAAAGGCGACCTTGCTTTTACAAGAAAAGAAGGATTTCAACACACACGCTAAAACAAACAGAAACACATCTATCTAGAAACAAAAGCAAAAACTGAACCACTACTCAAGGAAATCCAAACTCAATTTCCCAAAAGATCGAGATTCTATTAGAGGTAAGAGTTATGAAGGACTAATGAACCAAAACAACACCAATAGACTGCCGCAAGTTTTGAATGTGGCAGTGTCTAATGGTTTGGTGAGAATATAATCCAATTGTTGTTCAGAAGGCACAAATTACATATTTATGATACCATTTTCATAAAGATCTTGAATAAAGTGTGTTTGAGGGTAAAAACTGGTTCTGCTGTTTTTGGTAAATTTGGGTGTGTTGATGAGAAACGAATTCAAACCCTAGACAATGCACTGCACGCGAGAATTTTTAGATTCGAGAGATCAATCTGTAAGACTCTGGCCTAAACCAAGAAATGGTCGTTCCAGATTCAATTCGGTCACAAAGTGAAGGAGAAGGGGTTGATCTTAGGGAGGGAAGCGAAGAAGGTTTTTGAGATCAAAATGTTGAATTATGAAGGTATGTCTATTTTATGACTTGTATCAGAATGTGGAATCGGCTTGCAGAATATAAGCTATCAGTTCTTGGTGTTTTCTGAATACTTGTGTTGATAACACTTGTGTTCTCATTGTTGAAATAGGTTGAAAACCTATTTATACAAGTCATTTGAGCGCAACCCTGATCTCATAGGAAGTAGAGGAGGTTAAGTAGTGGAGTAGTGGGGCCGTGTAACAAGTGGTGATCATCACGTGGTCACATCTTCATCCACTACTCTCATCGTTGTCAACCGTCCGTTCTTTCCTGACACATTCTCATAATGGGCGCATTGCACGCCGCACGCTGTAAACCGCCAGACCAATACCCCAGTAAGTATCCCACAGTTTATGACATGTTTGATGTCTCGAGTAAGTGGGTAAAGTCGTGGGACTTGCCGCAAAGAATAGCATACAATGATATTAGGTGAAACAACTAAGTTGTTTTGTGAGGTCGACATAAAATATCGTATGTGTTCGATGCATGTAAAGCATCGCTTTTAAGCAAGCAACTCAAGACAATCGACGTGCATGAAGCATCGTTGTCTTAGTACTTATCAAATAAGTTGCGGATTGAGCGTCTTAAAATGGCAGCATGTTCGACCACCTTTGGGTGATCGTTTGAAGGCCGCCTGAATGATCCATCACTTGTACGATTGCTCTCTATGACAGAGTGGATGCCGGTGATCATTGAGGTACCTCATTGATCGCCTAATATCTAATCCAAACTGTCCGACCAAGCTGGCGAAGTTGGACGGACGAGATGGTTTGCGACAGATGTTTGCCGTTGTTGATATAATTTTTAGGGTTTAGGGACATGCGGACGTCCCTTCTTTGGTTAGTCGAATCCAAACACTGGGTGCTAATTCGAACGGACTGATAGGGCATGCGTGGAGACGAGCCGCCAGCGTGCATGCCTACACCTTTTGGTCCATCAAAATCGGATGTAGGCCACTCGATTCGGCCGGCAAAGATGAGTGGCCACGATCAATTTGCGACAGAAATATATTGCCGCAAAGCGCAAATTAGGGTTTTGGACAGCCGCGACTACTCCAGTTCGATCGAGAAATTCGATGCTTCATTGACCTCCCACAGGTAAGTCGATCGAATACGAATAGAGTTGGGCCAGCGGTGAACTCGTGTGCACTTAACTGATCGTCCAAGAATCGATCTAAGCCATCCAAACAGGCTGGCTAAGTTGGATGGTCGTGATCGATTTAAGACACTAATGTACTTCCGCGACCCAAATTAGGATTTAGAAGCATCACGCCTGCCATAGTTTGGGGCAAACGATTTATTGCCTTATGGTCTTGCCGTGGATAGACCGATCGAGTGGTGGAAAGGTGGGCCGACGGTGTGCGTGCTAGCACTTCCCTAATCACTCGTGGAGTAATCCAAGTCATCCAACCAGGCTGGCAAAGTTGGACGGCTGTGACGCTTTTAAGACTGTTTTAAACAGTCTATGCTCGTTCGAGCTTCTTTCAACAGTGTGACCACCCTACTTAGGGTTGGCGTTTGACAACGCTGGGATGCGTTTAGGAAAGGTACGATCAGTTGGGGCGTTTGTGGGCCCGCCGACGGTCATCATGATGGTTGCCTATTTCCGTCGGGGCTTGGCCAGGCTTGTTGAATTGTGCGGCCAAATTGTGTGGCTGTGATCGTTTCTGAGACTGATATGGACAGTCTAGATTCCCCTTAAGAAAATTAAACATGTTCGATCGTGCCAACTTTTAATTAAAAGGTGTGCGAACGCGCTGATCTCTTTGTCAGAGGGTGGTGTAGCCTATGTGAGTGTTTTCATGCAGGTCTCAATACTGACACTTCGGGAGATTCATGTTATTCCGTTGCGAGTGAACATTAATCATCATGTCATGCCAATATTGAGAGTTTGGCTGGGGAATATAACATAGGAAAACATTAGGCAGACCATGCGTTAGTCAATAATGCTGGTGCAAGATAAAATTTATAGAATACGTGTGATTGTTTCTACATGCACCATTCTGAGTAAATTTTATATACATAAATATATTGAATTTCTTAATACATATATGAGGGAAGAGGCTTAGGCACTCAACACTTTTAAATGGCTCCATTTCATTAGTGAATAATGCAACTAGGAGCTTTAAATACTCATTAGGCTCTATACTAGTGAACAATTCATCTAGGAGCTTGAGTTTCAATACAATATGAAGAGCTACATAGGCACTCATTAGATTTTGATATATTCTTCGAATTCCTTACAGAATATAGACATATCAAGGTCTATTACTTCCGGGTCAGGTAGATAGACTTTTACAATTTTTGCCCTAAATTAAAATCCACCATCAACATTAAGTCCCCTGCTTAGCACGTAACAGTGACATTGTTGCGGGGTAAGCACTAGATGGTGACAGACGAAAAACAAAACCAATAAGATGAAGTAGATAGATGTCACCAGAGGTATATCGCTCGGTTTGAATTTCCTTTGCAGTCGTACTGGTGATGCAGCTTTCAATCAGGGGCTACCAACAAATTACCGCTCTTGCTCATCAATGGTAGGAAAAACAAAGCGGCATGTTCGGTCAAGTCTTTGGAGCTCAACTAGATTCTCTGAATCCCGTTCGTATGAGCGAGAGGAAGAAACCCTTTTCGGCTTTAAAATTTCGTCGGGTGTAAAGGGAGCTTACGCTCTTTCCTGTTCTGCACGAACATCAAGACCCACCCATCTTCATGTACACCAAACAACAGCAAGGTAAGTACATCTCGTCTTCGTATTCTTAATGTGAGTGCAATATACACGTTTAATTTGATGTGATTGACTTTATTTGTTAGCAGCGATAGAGCGAGCATCAACAACAACAAAGCAATCTGGGGATATTTACGCTACTAATCCAAGGGGAATTAATGATTCCAAAGACACGCCCAATATGGATGATGGATTCTTAGAAGTGTCCTATACGATTGTTAGGACTCATCTTAATCACGTGACGATTCTTATTCCTAGACCAGAGGGTGTAGAAGCTGTACCATCGATCTTCTCTGGATTGTGTAATTCCTGTCTCCAGCCTCTCGAGTAAATTTCAAAATTTTCCGAACTCCGTTGTGCTCGATTGCAAAAGGCGTTGACTTTAAGTTGTTCGGTGGGCGTATGAGTGGTATCCTCTAGGCAAGGTGGAGGCAGTCCCCAGGGGAAATAGGTTCTGTCAGAGAGGATTGCAGGTGGCGCTCGAGCAGCTACAATGATCTCTAATTCTTCTGATGTACGTGTATGTACATGTTCTGCCCTGTTTGACTGGCTGAATTATCTGGATAGCTTTGAACTGATCTTGCTCAACTTTTTTCGTAGTTTTAATACTTTGAGAAGATGAACGCCCTTGTTGGATTTACATGTATCCGGGATGACGTTGCAGGAAGAACTGAGAGGTAATGGAGGCGACCGACGATTTTGAGGACGTGACTACACCCTCGACCCTCAATTTGATGCTCCTCATGTAAATCACGTGTTAATTGGGGGGTTCAACGTATCAGCGAAGTATGTTGAATTGTACGCCCAAATATTGAAGAAGTATGGACACATTTCCATGACCAAATGTGTAGTATGATCAGGCATGCTGCTTCCGAATGAGTGATCGAATATCGGAAGTATCCTCAAGACATGGGTGTAGAATTCGAATTTAATGTTTCATGGTTATGTGAAGGGATTTCCAAAATCCGAAATTTGCGAACTTAAATGGATAGGATTCCTTCCATGAATCTCATTAATCATAAACCGGAAATTGAGAAACTGTCTCAGGAGTTGAAGTTGAAGCAGGCTACTCTTCGGGGTATAAAAAGTGTTTCTCTAAAAAAGAAGAAATGTTGATGAATGATTTCCCTTGAATGCATTTATTTCCTTCCCAGGACTTTTCCCCTTAGGTGTTTTAGAAAGACCAGACGTTCCTTTGTGGTTTGGTTTGATTTTGAACAGGTAGGCGGCTGCTCTTGAAGAATAGAGGTTTTTGTTTTGTCAAAGAAATAGTGTTTCACCGAAATCTTAACTATGAATGCAAATTGGTGCAAACATTTTGGATGAATTGTAAGTATTGTATGAAAACAAGGGAAATACTAAGGAAATGGCAATATAATGTTTCAGGAACTGACGAGAGCTATCTAGTGTGTATTGCTACTCCTCCCAGTTGTCAGTACTAAGGAGTTTGCGATAGTCACCTTGTTTAATTTCATAAACTAGGTAAGGCTCCTGCTACTTGACCTCTGGACTTCTTATCCTCGATCGAGACTTCTTCTAAACATTTGATAAAATATTGACAGGGACCAGCTTCCTCCTCACATCGCCTAGTCGCAATTGGGTTGACGATCGGATCAAGTCCCCAGTTCTTGATGAGATGAGGATTAACAGACTGTAAAAGAGGTTGTTCGAGAAGACTTACTCGTGCATTTGAGCCTCTGGATATACGATACGGTGCTTCTGGATTTCCTTTCGTAGTCCCTGCGTTAATCAACGCTTTTCCCAACTCGACATCTCTAAGATAAGCAGTGGTTAAGAGTCCCAAGCCGCTTATGCCAATCATGTCTTCCATAAGAGATTTAGGCATGGGGGAAGCTTCATCGATCGAAGGTAGTCGCTTTCCCGATATAACACAATTTAGAGCGACAAAGATATCTTGACGTTGTGCCTTGGAGAAATAGAGAATTTCACACACATGTTTCATGGTTGACTGCACATTTTTGTAGATGGAGTCCCCAGAAAGCATGCAACACCTTCTAATAGGAGGATGGTATTTGTATACTCCTTCAGTGCCTAGTTGAAGTTCCCCTGAGTCGATCTTATCCTGGAAGATGTGCTTCAATTTGTTGCAGTCACTTGTAGGATGGTTGACAAACCTATGGAAACGGCGGTACTTGAGATCTTCCAATTCTTGTTTAGTTGGAGGACGTTTGACACGGTGTAGCTTGATGATGTCATCTTGTATCCAGACCTCCAAGAGTTCAATCACCTCTTCCACTGGAAAGGGAAAATCTGGGAATGGTGGAGTCTCATTTGACCTATGTGCAATGGGAGTAGAACGCTTAGATTGTTGATAGTTGTTCCCCGGATGCTTTCTCTTTCCACCCTCACTAGTGATTAATTGGAGGTTGGGTCTTTTATTGGAAGGATACCTGCTTTCCTGAACATCTTTACGAGTTTCTTCATTCTGTGAAGGTTCAGATCGACTGAGTAAAGCAGCAGTGGATCTCTTAGCAGCTTCTGATGCAATATGGGAATTGATACTTTCCAGGAAGGACGCACATAATAAAATCACCTTTTCATTGCGAGGACTCTGATGAGAACGTGCTAAATCCCACGAGTCTTCTTTCTGAGTTTGAGGAATCATCTCTCGATTTTCATGAGCAGACAAGTTAGGTTGGTGGCTAATTTTCCATTCAACACGATCATAGGCTTCATCTTCCTCACCGGGAATAGGAATATGAGTCTTGGAAGAAGGACTACTACCATCAGTATTGATCCAAAATGGATTGTTGGTGGCGTTTCCTTCAGAATGAATGCGTGTTGGTTCCTTTGATAGTTTATCCGTGGGGACTTTTAAGAGTGCAAGTACTCCGTCCTGCGTCTCGACAATAGTATCTTGATTACTGACAATATCATTCAGGATTTTCATCAAACCATGAATAATTGTTAAATATTGAGACTCCATATCCCCGACAAGAGTTTTAAATAAAAGAACAGATTCATGAATTACATGTGAAGTATTGTCAGTGCTGGGAGAAGTAAAATTGGGATTGAGGGTTTCTGAACCATTCCCAAGATCAACCATATTGAGAAATTTAGGAAATTGAAAACGGGATAAGGAAAATGATTTTTTGCAACCATCACCAATTGTTTGAGGGTAAAAACTGGTTCTGCTGTTTTTGGTAAATTTGGGTGTGTTGATGAGAAACGAACTCGCACCCTAAACAATGCACTGCACGGGAGTACTTTTAGATTCGAGAGATCAATCTGTAAGACTCTAGCCTAAACCAAGAAATGGTCGTTCCAGATTCAATTCGGTCACAAAGTGAAGGAGAAGGGGTTGATCTTAGGTAGGGAAGCGAAGAAGGTGTTTGAGATCAAAATGTTGAATTATGAAGGTATGGCTATTTTATGACTTGTATCAGAATGTGGAACTGGCTTGCAGAATATAAGCTATCAGTTCTTGGTGTTTTCTGGATACTTGTGTTGATAAAACTTGTGTTCTCGTTGTTGAAATAGGTTGAAAACCTATTTATACAAGTCAGTTGAGCGCAACCCTGATCTCGTATGAAGTGGAGGAGGTTAAGTAGTGGAGTAGTGGGGCCATGTAAGAAGTTGTGATCATCGCATGGTCACATATTCGTCAACTACTCTCATCGTTGTCAACCATCCGTCCTTTCCTGACACATTCTCATAACGGGCGCGTTGCACGCCGCACGCTGTAAACCGCCAGACCAATACCCCAGTAAGTATCTCCCAGTTTATGACATGTTTTATGTCTCGAGTAAGTGGGTCAAGTCATGGGAATTTCCGCAAGAATAACATACAATGCTATTAGGTGAAACAACTAAGTTATTTTGTGAGGCCGCCATAAAATATTGTATGTGTTCGATGCATGTAAAGCACCGCTTTTAAGCGAGCAGCTCAAGACAATCGACGTGCATGAAGCATCGTTGTCTTAATGCTTATCAAATAAGTTGCGGAGTGAGCGTCTTAAAATGGCAGCATGTTCGACCACCTTTGGGGTGATCGTTTAAAGGCCGCCTGAATGAGCCATCACTTGTACGATTGCTCTTAATGACAGAGTGGCGGCCAATGATCATTGGGGTACCTCATTGATCGCCTAATATATAATCCAAATTGTCCGACCAAGATGGCAAAGTTGGACGAACGAGATGGTTTGCCGAAGATGTTTGCCGCCGTTGATATAATTTTAGGGTTTAAGGACGTGCGGACGTCCCTTCTTTGGTTAGTCGAATCCAAACACTGGGTGCTAATTCGAACGGACCGATTGGGCATGCGTGGATACGAGCCGCCAGCGTGCATGCCTACATCTCTTGGTCCATCAAAATCGGATCTAGGCCACTCGATTCTGCCGGCAAAGATGAGTGGCCACGATCAATTTGCGACAGAAATATATTGCCGCAAAGCGCGAATTAGGGTTTTGGACAGCCCGACTACTCCAGTTCGATTGAGCAATTCGATGCTTCATTGACTTCCCACAAGTAGGTCGACCGAACACGAATAGAGTTGGGCCAGCGGTGAACTCGTGTGCACTTCCCTGATCGTCCAAGACGCGATCTAAGCCATCCAAACAGGCTGGCTAAGTTGGATGGTCGTGATCGATTTAAGACGCTAATGTACTTCCGCGACCCAAATTAGGGTTTAGAAGCATCACGCCTGCCATAGTTTGGGCAAACGATTTATTTCCTTATGGTCTTTCCGTGGACAAGCCGATCGAGTGGCGAAAATCTGGGCCGCCGATGTGCGTGCTAGCACTTCCCTAATCACTCATGGAGTAATCCAAGCCGTCCAACCAGGCTGGCAAAGTTGGACAGTTGTGACGCTTTTAAGACTGTTTTAGACAGTTTATGCTCGTTCGAGCTTCTTTCAACAGTGTGACCACCCTACTTGGGGTTGGCGTTTGACAACGCTGGGATGCGTTTAAGCAAGGTACGATCAGTTGGGGCGTTGGTGGGCCCGCCGACGGTCATCATGATGGTTACCTATTTCCGCCGGGGCTTGGCCAGGCTTGTTGAATTGTGCGGCCAAATTGTGTGTCCGTGATCGTTTCTGGGACTGATATGGACTGTTTAGATTCCCCTTAAGGAAATTAAACATGTTAGATCACGCCAACTTTTGATTAAAAGGTGTGCGAACGCGCTGATCTCTTTGTCAGAGGGTGGTGTAGCCTATGTGGGTGTTTTCATGCAGGTCTCAATACTGACACTTCGAGAGATTCATGCTACTTCGTTGCGAGTGAACATTAATTGTAATGTCATGCCAATATTGAGAGTTTGGCTGGGGAATATAGCATAGGAAAACACTAGGCAGACCATGCATTAGTGAATAATGCTGGTGCAAGATAAAATTTATAGAACATTTGGGATTGTTGCTACATGCACCATTCTGATTAAATTTTATATACATAAATATATTGAATTTCTCAATACATATATGAGCGAAGAGTCTTAGACACTCAACACTTTTAAATGGCTCTATTTCATTAGTGAATAATACAACTAGGAGCTTTAAATACTCATTAGGATCTATACTAGTGAACATTTCATCTAGGAGCTTGAGTTTCAATACAATATGAAGAGAGGCATAAGCACTCATCAGATTTTGATATATTCTTCAAATTCCTTGCGGAATATAGACATATCAAGGTCTATTACTTCCGGGTCAGGTAGATAGACTTTTACGATTTTCGCCCTAAACTAAAAACCACCATCAACAAAGTGGTACCTTATGTAAATGTGCTTGGTTATTCAATGCTCAACAGGATTCTCAGTTATGTGAATCGCGCTGGAGTTATCACAAAAGATCTTCATTATTATTGAGTCAATTCCATAGTCAGCAAGCATTTGTTTCATCCATAGAAGCTGAGTACAACATGAACCCGCAACAATATATTCTGCTTCACATGTTGAGAGAAATTGTGAATTTTGTTTCTTGCTATATATGCCAAGCAACAAGATTGAATCCTACATAGTATAAACCCCCTGGTGTAGTTTTTCTGTCTTCCACGCATCCTTCCCAATCAGCATCTGAATAGGCAATAAGATCAGTGTTAGTATCAAAAATGTAAGAAAGACCATACCCGACAGTGTGATTAATGTAGCGTATGATCCTTTTTGCAACTGCAAGATGAGACTCTTTCGGATTTGCCTGGAACCTAGCACATCAACCAATACTAAATGCAACATCAGGCCTTGTGGAAGTAAGATATAGAAGACTTCCAATGATAGATCGATAGAGTTTTTGATCCACATTTACACCTTTCTCATCCCGATGAAGTTTACCCGTGGTAGGCATAAGAGTCAGTTTTGGAGTTGACTTATCAAGGTCGAATCTTGAAACAAGATCTTTGGAATATTTTTCTTGAGATAAGTAAATTCCATCATTGTGTTGTTGAATTTGTAAACCCAAAAAGAATTTTAATTCACCAACATTGCTCATTTCAAACTCCTTACCAAGAGAGATTTGGAAATCTTTTGCAAGTTTCTCCGATGTTGATCTGTAGATGATATCATCTACGTAAACTTGAGAAATCACAACATCTTTCCCACTCCACTTGGTAAAAAAGATTTTATCAGCTCCGCCTCTCGAAAAACCTTTCTTAAGAAGAGAATTAGTTAGTTTTTCGAACCAGGCACGAGGTGCTTGTTTTAATCCATACAATGCCTTATTGAGTTTAAGGACATGATCAGGAAAATTAGGGTTTTCGAATCCCTTAGATTGAGCGACATACACTTCTTCCTTTAAATTCCCATTTAGGAAAGCGGCTTTTATGTTTTTTTTTGACGCAAAGGGAAATGTATTGGAAAGAAAACAGCTATTCCATCAAGATAGTGGAAATGCTAAAACTACAAAGTGTGCTCAATTATAGCAGAGACACCGGAAAGTACCAAAGCTTGCAATAAGAAACAAGCCGAAAACATAACAAGTCCTAAGAAAACAGAAAACTTCAAAGGACCTAGGATTCCATCCCAGTTGTGAATCACCTGATTAAGAGAATACCCATCAAAAACTTTTGTACCTACACACCAATTATAAATGAGTAACTTAACCTTCTCAATGATTAGATAAAGTTCAGTATACTTTCCATTGATCTGCCTTCCATTTCTTTCTAACCAAACTGTCCACCAGACAACAAAGGGGATCAAATCCCAAATTTTCCATCTAATATAAAGGTTACTTCCCTTCTTCCTATTCCACTCCCACAAAACATGTCTCACTGAGCCTTGAAAAACCCACTGCAGTTTATAGCCTACAAGAAAATAATTCCAAATAGAAGTTGTAGTCTCACAATGGAGAGAGATGTGATGGTTTGATTCTGCACTCTTTTTGCAAAGCAAGCAGCCATTCACCTGAAAAGAATTCCTCAAAGTATCCATTGTTGTTGCTGCATTATAACACAGTGTCCAAACAAAAAATATAACTTTTTGTGGTATCCTAGGATTCCATAAACTTTTATTTGGAAATGAGATTAAACCATCATTCTCCAGAGATTTATAACACCCTGCAACAGTAAAATTATCACCATATTTCCAAATTCTCTGATCCTCCAGCTCAGAGTTAATAACTGGTAACACTTGCATCACTGAGCAACCTCATCAATTTCAGCATCACTCAAAGCTCTACGGAAATCCAAATTCCACCCTCCATCTTCTGATAGGCAATCCTGAATAGTAGCTTCCTGCATTCTACTAATTTGGTAAAAAGCAGGAAATAAAATCTTCAAAGAAGACCCGTTAACCCACTTATCCTGCCACAACAAAACTCTATCTCCACTATTAATCTGCAGGTTGGTACTGATTTCCACATGATTTTTACACTTCAAAATTCCAGCCCACAAGCTTTTTCCTACAGCCTTTTTATTGTCATTAGGATAAAACGCTAAATGTACGTTCAATTTCCCTTGCAAACAAAGAGAAGTTTTAAGGCCCGATAGTAGCATCAGAGTGGCGCAATGGGGAATTATGGCATACGCGCCCTGGCGCATTAGGCGTAATTTTTTTGATTCGTCACAGTCGGTGTCAAAACATGTTCCGAGATAACTCTAGGGACTGTGCATAATGGACTCGTCAGCGAGTATTTCCTTGAAAGGAAATTGTAAGTTGGAATTGTAGGCCAACTTTTGCGCTAGTTGGAGAGTAGGACAACATTTGCGTGACAAACATAAACTTTGTTAGGGTACTGTACCACTGCTTGTCCTAATTTAGGCACTTGACCACCGGGGACTGTCTGGGGTAGTTGGTTGAAGGTGTGTATGTGGCTTATGTACAAGTAAGCTTCATAGCTTAGTCGGAAGAGCATAAATGATGCTTAGGCCTCATTTATGGTTGCACAACCTTGCCAATGGGGCATATGATGCGTAGGCATCACTATGCCATGTCGCAGACTAAATATGCATCACCTTGATGCATTATGACGGAACAACCTACGCGGACTAGGACACGACCTTGCAACACGAGTTGGCTTAAGTTGCTTGTCTCTTCGAGGATGAACTATGGTCAGTGCTTGATCTCTTTAGAGTAGAGAATTGTTCATAGCAGCCAAAATGAGTTGCAGCATTGTCGGTCTAGCGTGTTGTCGCTCATATCATCTAATTGTGAGATGATTGCGACATATTGAGCCATCATATCATCTGGCTCGGTGATACGATGCAAGAGATGATTGTGGCCATACTTAATGAAGCAAGTTGCATTCCATTCCTTAGATGCTCATACTTCCTATCAAGGATTTTGACGTAAGCATATGTCAATGACGCATTGGACATGGCCAGAAAAGTAAGCAATATCGGTATGCAAGTTAGCGGAACTTGCATAAGCCTAAATAAGCTGGAAATAGGCTTACAATGGCCTATGTGCAAGTCCAGGACATGCCTTATGCATGAACAATGCTTGGAAGCCAATGATGCATGCAAGATGCGTCGGCCTTAGCCTTCAAAGCTTTATGCCCTTGTTTTGTGGTAAGTTGGAACGATGTGGAAATCAAGCTTAGCTCCATCATACTGGTTGAACATGCATTAGGGAGTTATGGCTTGCGCTCCCTAGCACGCTAGACATAATTTATTTCCAGTCTGTCACATCCTGTGTTTTCTTTTCTAGGAAATGATCAGAAAATTATACAGTGTTTATTATTAAGGTAAGGATACTAATCTTTTACTACCTTCGTTATAGGAAAAGTGACACTATCACTTTTTCATTATTAGCTAAAATAAGGCAAATTGAAAAAATAAAAGTGAAAATATCACTTTTTTTGAAACGGAGAGGGTATTTTATTTTAGGGAAAAATATGGTTTGGTCCTTCTTTAGGTGGTCCCATGTCTATTTGGTCCTTTTAAAAATCACTTTTTCCATTTGGTCTATAATTATTTAAAAATATTAAAATATCTAAAGTACCCTTTCTCTCTTTTATTTTTTTTACTCCTCAGGTGAATCATTTTTCTGGTTTTCTTTCTCTTCTTTATTTTCTCTACTAATTTCTCTCTCCTCTTAACCTTAATAGATAAAATTTTAAAAATTAAATATCTCTCAAAATATAAGTCAAAAATTAATAAATTTTATATATTCGGAAAGCCCCCGACGATAGCTTTCCAACGAGTACCATTGTCGCTATGTTTCAGAACTTTTAATTTTTTCTGTATAATAGAAGTTCATATTCGAGAATGAACACTATTTTATAACATGGTAGTTCATTCTAGTTTTAACATTTCATTTCGTAGAGTGAACTCGTATACACTAGCAATTTATTTTGTAGAATAAACTCATAGTAATTGTTCAATTTGAAGAATGAAGTCGCAATGGTAGTTCATTATTATAGTTCATATTGAAGAATGAACTCGTGATAGATGTTCTTAATTTCGAATGAACTCATAATAGTTGTTCATATTGTAGGATTGATAATTCATGTTGTAAAATGAACTCGTAATAGTAATTAAGAATGGTAGTTCATGTTGTAGAATGAACTCGTAATAGTTGTTCATCATGGTAGTTTATTTTATAAAATGAACTCGTAAACGGTAGTTCATATCGTAGAATGAACCCGTGACAGGTGTTCATATTGTATAATGAACTCGTAATAATAGTTCATTATACCAGTTCATTTTGTAGAATGAAGTTGTATGGTAGTTCATTTTGTAGAATGAACTCGTATGTTATTTAATCCGAAGAGTTCACTTTTTGGAATGAACTAACTAGCATGATAGTTCATTAAAGTAGTTGATTTTGTAGAATGAACTCGTATAATAGTTCATTAAAGTAGTTCATTTTGTAGAATGAACTCGTATAATAATTCATTTTATAGCTAAAAAATAAGGCAAAAATTAAAAGCTTCGAAACATAGCGACAATGATATTCGTTGGAAAGCTATCGTTGAGAGCTTTCCGAATATATAAAATTTATCATTTTTGGATATATGGTTCAAAAGATATTTAAGCTTTAAGTTTTTATTTATTTATTTTTATTAAGAGAGAGAAAAAAGAAAAAAAAAAGGTATTTTTGTCACTATCAAAAGAATGTGACATCATCCCGCGTGGATATTGTCCACTCTACGACCAAACAATAATTTTTTGGACCAAATAATAATTTATATTTTTAAAAAGGACCAAACAGACAGTTGACTGGATCAACTAAACCAAACTAACTTTAATATATTATTTTTAGGACCAATTGGTATTTTCTACTTTATTTTATCTCTATACCAATATTTGATTCACTTATTCTCAAAAATATTAATCGCATAACTCCGGACATTCTTTACTTTACACATGTCTACACGGCTTTTACTATACGTAGTTTCTATACCATTGATGATGTATGTGTTTGTTGCCAAGACGGTGTAGTGCGTGCATCTAGAAGTGGGAGTTTTTTTTACAACAGACTCAAATTAAAGTAGATGAACCATTTAGGTACCCGAAGCAGAGACTGTACATGTGCCTCCACCTCGAATGTGCGGTTCTCTTTCCTGGTACTAAAATGTTGGGCTGGTGTATCAAAACTCTCAGCTTGTCGTTCTTCGACCTTTCATATTCATAGGAATTTAAAATACACCTCGTAGGCACCGGATCTCACAGAAGGCGGGAAAAACACTCCAAAATCCAGAATTCTAAAATTCGAATAGGCGAGAGAGTGAAAAAGTGGAAGGATAATTCTTTAGATCTATTAGAATGGAAGGTACAGAGAGTGAAAAAGTTTTCGAAGAATTGAATCTGAATCCTCAGCTCTTCGTTAATGAAGTCATTAATAGAATTGACGATACAGTCGACGGGGCTTTCGAGTTTTTCCAAGAGTAAGTATTTCTCTCCTTCCCCATCTCATCTTGTATTCAATTATTTTACTTTTTCTTTCTGGGTTTCCCCAATTTTACCTTGTAAATGAAAACCCTAATTTTGTTTTTGTTGTTATTTACAGAGAGGCACTGAAGCTTGTGACGGAAGATGAATCAGATGAGCTAAAGAAGGTAATTCGGTGAAGGATGCTAGAGACGTTTTGTTTTTATTTTATGCTAAGACAAAAATTTGTGGAGTTTATCATTTTTGAAAATTTAGGGTTTAGGGTATTGAAATTGGATGTGTTTTTGTGGAGTTTATCTATTTTGTTTGCTGTTGCTTGAAAATAGAGTGGGTTATTGCGTTTGTTTAGTTCAACAATGGATATTTGTTTTCAAGTTTGATAATATTGTTCCAATGAAGTGAAAATGTGTAATACCAAATCTGACGAAAAAGCACAACCAATATAATTCTGGAAAATTAAATGAAGCATATTTGGAAATCCTAAATCATTTACTTAAAGAGTCATGATTTTGAGTTGTCTCAACTGAACCTGACCTGATCGATGATCAATTTTAGCGTTTTCAATATTTTTTTCATGCTCTATGGTTAAAGGTGTGAAACCCTAATGTTTTGTCTAGTTTGGGAAATGGTGTTTGTGTTGTCCTTATGGAAAATGCATCGCACGTTCTACTTGTTAAACATACTGTGGTTTGTTTGTAGGGCATCTCTTCTATCCGCAGTGTTGTTCAAGGGGCTTTAGACAAACAGATAAATTTGTGGGAGAAATACTGTCTTCGACATTGTTTTGTTGTTCCTGAAGGATTCACATTGAACAGAGCTGTAAGTAAGATGTTTATCGAACTATGTTTACTCTATCATAGGCATTGATGCTACATGATTCTCACTCTAGTTCGGCTGATTTTTTTTTTTTCCCGTTAAACAGAACACTTCTGGTGACTCTTTGATGGAAGACAATCTACTTGCTGATGCAGACTTAGACGATCAGTTGAACTCCGTGAGGGAGAAGCTTCATGCGGTAAGAAATAGATCAACTTGATTTGTGGTCAGTCACTGTTGCATGTTGATTGCTTTCATGCGTTAAAGACTCCTAACTATTTGCATTCAGGCTGGAAAAGAGTCAGCTGAGCTGCAGAGGGAGCTCCATGGATTAAAGCTCCAGAACGATTTAAGCCAAAAAAATTCTGAGGCAGTTACAGAGGCTTTGCAACCATATGAACAAAATTCTGTTCATGCATCGTTCAAAGGTATTTGTTACTTTGGAATTGGTATTTTAAATCTCTCTAGTAGGTGGTTTTAAGAGAAATAAATGAAAGAATCTGCACTAGTCATTTCAGTTGCAGCCTTTTGCAACATGTATCTTTTAACAAGTAAAAATCATTTCTTTAGAATTTACCATTACCATCCACAGGTTAATTTTTTGAAGAATGACAATAGCCCATCTTGTTAATCATACTGAAAATATCTCTGTCAACTAATATGGTGGCAAAGCATAACTTATTTGCAGTTATAATGAATTCACTTTATTCTACTCATACCTTTGTATTGGAGAAATACAAATTGACTATGTTTTGTTGTCTTAGAGATGGTTAGAGCAGCAGCAACACTCCATGAGAAATTGGCAAAAATGAATGCGAAAAGAAGGGAGGAATTTGAACGCATTAGGAAAGAGCAGCGTAAGGGTGAAGAATTTAATGCAATAACTTTTGACTCAACAGAAGGACAGTATATGATGCAGCAGCAGAGTAAAGGTGGAAACTTAACTGCGTTAACTTGTTGTCTTACATATTAAATGGAAGATTATATATTCTTACATATTGCATTGCAGAAAATAGGATACTGAAGTGTACTTTTTTATTTTCCTTTTTAGGTCTCCCAGCAGTGGATTTACAACTTCTTGGAGATTTTATTGCTGATTTTACGAACATCTGAACAGTTCTAGAACTTGCCGTATATTGCATGTATGTTTCTCCCTGATGAAAATCATGATTCATTAATAATGATAATCACTACAGGTGTTAACTGGAACCATGGTGCTGATATTTTAAAAGGTTTTGCCACTAAATTCCTTTAGGATTTAGTTGTTTATAGGATAATTGTCCTTGTACATGGGTACAGATATTATGAATTGGTTTGGTAGGGAAATTTGTGATGAGAAGTCTTTTGCTAAAAATCTGAACTTTATGAGCTGACTCTTTTAAGCAGACTATGCCAGAGTAGTAGTAAAGTATGTTTGATGTTCCTGCCTTTTTGGATGCTTCATCTGTAAGGATACTATCTCAAACATTTGAAACTCTTTGGTGCTTTAATGAATAGTTGATTTTACCAGAATTATTAACAGATGATATTTGAATTTAAGATTTTGTTTTTGTGAATCGGGTCTATATTAAAGAACTAAAACAAGAATAGCAGGAAACTACCAGGCTGGTTCTTGCAGAATAGAAAGACTAGACTCTGTTGTTTGCTAGTATGTACCATTTTGATAATGTAATCAACAGACATCATCTTTATAAACCAAAACAGAGAGCTGAAGGGCAAGATTTGAGAAACCTGACGAAATTTATTGAAGCTTATCTAAGATAAAAGCAGAAATTCCTGCTTGGATAGCACGTTAGAAGTAGCTTGCTGAAAAAGTCAGGAGTCGGTTTGGCTGCCAAATTTCAAAACGATTTTTAGAAGTCGAAAAATTAACTTTTCGTGAAGCAAAATAGTTTTGCTTCTGACTTCGACTTCTGGAGAAGTCAGAAGCAGATTTATATCAAAATGCGCTAGACTCCAAAATTTCTGATGTAGTGAAGATTTTGGAGCCTCCTTTGCCAACTATTGCTATCCCTTGAAGAGAAAGGGAAACCTAATGCTATCCCTCGAAGGGAAAGGGAAACCCAAAAAGTTATCACGCTCTTCCAACAGGTTCATCTTTCAAAATAGATGTAGTGAAGATTCTGCCTCAACTCAATCTCAAAATAAATGTTGTTCTTCACATAACTCAATCTCAAAAAAAAAAAAAATCTATTTTATGAGTTTATTATTGGACACCATGACATCAACATATAAGAAAAGAAACTTCCTTCTTCTTTTTCCTTTTGCAACATAATAAACTCAATAAAAACTTTGGCCTTGAAGCAATCTAAAGAGACTGAAAACCTAGGAAACAAAAAAACATCATAACAGAACTTGGACTTGTTTTTATTGAATCGTCCATTTGATTAAGTTTATTTCTTCATTCCAGTTGCTTCTTTCACAGAATCAGCAGCTCCTTGTGCCTTTTCCTTCATTTGCTGACCGGCCTACATTTCATGCGCACAATGCAAAATTAAAAGAAAAGGATAAGTAAATTTAAATACAAGTTTTCCACGAAGTTAAATGCGTATTACAAACACGAGGGGAGTCCATTGGCGAGCTTGACCACGGTAAGTTCCCCCTCGAATTAAGATGGTTGGTTGAATTAATAACCTGTTGGCACGATTCCTTTGCAGATTGCATATCCCCGGATGCCTTGTCCACCATTTGATCCTTCTTTATCTATACATAATTTTTTTTATGAGATAGATCAATGATGTTATTTTCAAGTTGAGCAGACAATTCCTATCAGATAGAGAGAGACATTTACCTCAGCCTGGCCCTTGGCCTCACCAGCATTGTAGCTCATTCTCTGAGAGTTATCTGCCATCTTTCGTTCTTTCTTTCTTCTGATCTCTCACAAACGTAATGAATCTGAATGAAAATTCTTATTTGATGGGGGTAGAAAACTCGATCACGGTCAAGTGAATTTATACTAGTAGTTTTTTTTTTTTAACTCTACATTTTCCCACATACGTCCTTCATCAGTTAGTCATGTGTAAAACTAGTATATTTTTACACATGAGTGCCTACCTTACTCTCCCTTCTCTGATCTTTCGTTGTATCTTTCCCTCTTTTTTTTTTTTTTTAAACATTTCTATTTTCAAAAAAGAAACTAATCTTTTTCTCTTCTTGCCTACGTCCGCAGTCCCCACCAGAAATCTCTAAATAGTTATTGAGCTTGTTAATGCACTGCCCGTCATGTATAAAGGAACCAGCCCAATGGGACCGACCACACGTTGGAGTCCTGAGTCCCTTTCCTTTTTCCCGCTTTGGGAATTTTTCCCTCCAGCATCACCAAAGACTCTCCCGGAAATGAGAGTCTAATTCAGGAATTAGGATACGAATTAGAGTGGGAAACAAAAGAAAGAGTCCAAGAAAATGCTAGTAATGTGAAACCAGGTAGGCACATGCATGATTTAACTCACAAGAAGCAGAAACACACAGAAGCATTTATTAATCATAATACCATTCTCCTTCTCCACTGCAACTACTTTGAAAACTTTTGATCTTTGGTTCTTCATCTTCTTCTTCTTCTTGGTTTGGGATTTTCACTTATCTCTTCTACTTTGGTGCGTATGTTCTTCTCAATATCCTTTTTGGTGTGGTTAAAATCAAGGTATATGGTTTTAGTCTCCAGTGTTTCTGATTGTATATACAGATTTGGGGGTTTAATTTTTTTCTCTTTAGAGTCTCTACAATGATGTTGGTCCTAGTGTACTTTCATCAAAATTATTCTGTGATTTCTGTTAGTAGAATTGGGTATTTAGTACTGGTTGGGGTTTTGTTTCATTGGGGATTATTATTGCTACATCGTTTGTTGTTTGTGTTGAAGATTCGGAACAGAATAATTTCAAAGATTTGTATTAGTATTATTGTTGGGTTAGACTGTATGTTTATGAAGAGTACTTGAGCTAGATTTGTCAAAAAAGAATTCTGTTTCATCTGTAAAATAATGTATTTTGATATAAGGCTCCTTTACTGACACCTTATCTTGTTTGATCTTTTTGCTATAGTTTAAAGATCGAGAATGGACAACAATGGAGAACCAGCTTCTAATAACAATGGAGAACCAGCTGCTAATAACAATTCAAGGTATGACATTTTCAAGAATTTCAATTTTCAAGAAACTAGAAATGCATCATTGAGAGGAAGACAGGACAATGTTATTATGCAGTAATGTTATGTTTGTTAGTGATTCATTGGCGGTGCTGATAGTCTATCTTTTTTGTAAAAGCCTAAATTGAATTGGTTGTTTCTTATGAGATGTTTTCCTCATTACTCGCATGATTGCATATCTTGCTTTTTGTAATTTTGATTGTTTCAGTTTCTGTAACTTGGTATTATCTAGACTTTATATTACGTTTCTTAAGTTTGTGTACGCTGAAACGATATAACTAGATGAGAAGTGAGTTCATATGTTAGTTAGGTGTTAGGTTTTTTGTTAAACTTGTCTAATTGCATAATGGTTTTCTAATTGTTTTACTTTCTATTTGAAGTGTACCGGCTTCTATTTGGACTCAAGAGAAATGGTTTCAGAAGTTTAGTGATTTGCAGAAATTTGCTATTCGTGTTATATACTTGTCAGCTTGGATCCTCCTTGTGGGTCTACTTGTGGCAAAACACTACCACCCATCACCCAGTTGCCTTGTAGGAAGTGATCAACCTGATGAAATGTTTGCAAAAGGATCAGTGTCAATGATGTTTCTTATTGTTGCCGCCGTTGTGCTGAACATGAAGCAACGCATCAGAGGATTGTCAGCATTGCAGCTGGCACGTTTGAGATCGAAGCTCGAATGGATACTTCACGTGCGCTATTGTTGTCGTAGTAGGAGTCACATCTACGGGTTTTACTATGCTGGACGGTGCTCAGATCCTTTTTGGCGCGTGGAGATGTCGTGCACCATCTACCATTGCTTTTATGGGTCTGTCTGCCTTCTTCACAGTGGTTGCCGATATTTACTTACTTGTTTTTATCTGTTATATGTGATTTGCGCCCTATAGGTGCTTTACAAGTATCTGTTTGGATTGCTTACTTGTTTTTATAGACAAAGAAGACACAGATGTTTATTGAGTGTAATAGCTAGTGACACTTTGTGGGATCCTGGTTATATCTGACAATGGATGTTTAAATCTAATAGAGTTAAATTGCTGGGTTTCTCTTGATTCCTTTTATCTCTAGTCAAGTTGTTTGATGGGCAATTGATAATTGATTCTATTTACGATTTCGCCTGCTCTTCCCTATTTGGTGTTTATGAGCATACTGTGAGCAGCATCTCATATTGACAGTATTTTCTATTATGCATGTCTTTGAGAAAAGAAAAAAATCCTAAACATTTGAATTAAGCTAAACTGTGCTCTTTATGTCGTGCCAGGAGAGCCAGCACCAAGAAATATATCCAGGGATAGAACTGCAGAATAACCCAAAACGTGGAGAGAGAAAATAGAGAGACTGGGGATGCAGCTGGAACTAAAACTTTTATGAGTTTATTGGACTTCAATACAAGAAAAGAAACCTCCTGCTTCTTCTTCTTCTTTGCAACATTGATAAATTCAATCATAATTTTAGCCTAAAAGCAACATTGGACTTGTTTTTATTTCTTCATTCCAGTTGCTTCTTTCACAGTATCAGCAGCTCCTTGTGCCTTTTCCTTCAGATACTTCTAAAGCACAAGGAGCTGCTGATAAATTCAATCATAATTTTAGCCTAAAAGCAACATTGACCCGTTTGAACCATTCCAGACTACTTCAGTTTCTTCAAACCATAAATATTGCCATTTGACTTTTCTCGGCAAAGTCCTAACCTGTTGGAGCAACCAATAATTTCAGCAGGCCTGTACTGCATGCCATGTTGAATGTTGAGCTGAAATAATCCCTTGAACTGCAAAATAAAGGAAGCATTCATGACTCGAGCTGCATTCCACATAGGTATCTAGGAATAGACATAATGAAATTATCAGCAAAGGACAAATGTTTTGGGGGAGAGTGAAGTATGGATATAGATGTTAGTGCTTCTCGATCCCACGAAAAATAATATTTGATATGTTTGACATTTATTACTAATCCAGATGACGCAGATAATGATTATGTATTTGTGAGCCAACGTCATTTATCTCATCAGGTGCAAATCTGCAAAGGTTTCATAGTACAAACGGGAGGTGGGTTCAATCAGAGGTGGTTCATAATTAAAGCACCCTACAGTAGTAATCTGACACAAAGTAGAAGTATATCACGGGTCATTTTTCTCAAAAATAATGTAATACATTATGCAATAAGAAAGGAACTAAGCGATTACACCTACACATCCCAGGACATTAATGTTATTATCATCAGAAATAAGTGAGGACCGTAACACTTCAAGATTACTAATTGAAACCAAGCAAACTGAAATATAAGGCATTAACGTATATGAATACGTAAATCAGTTGAACTGATAACAAATCTCATTAAGGTTCATTTACCATCTAACCGGAATCTTGATGTGAAAAAACACAGTATATGAGGTCAAACATTTAGTATCACTGTTAATGCCCAAAATGGAAATGCCTAAAGATGGTCTGTTAGTGTAACATGAGTGTACAATTCTTCAAGTTAGCGCTTCTACCAGTGACGCGAAAACAAAGATATGGAAACCAATTCTTCAAATCTATGAGACATCAGTTCAGGAATCTATTACATACCCATAGCTCTTTTTGTAGGTCCCAAATAACCTTTAAAATCATGCATCCCAAGCAGTCCAGTAAGATATCTTCAGTCTATATTTTCTCTTCATTCTTCTCTCAATATTAGAGGACTTGCATGTAGTGTGGTCATTCATATACCTCATTATCCTCAAAGAAACACATCTTTTGCATTGACCATAGGATTTTTCAAACCTACAAACACAATAACTTAGTGTCAGCAACTATAATACAGAACCATAAAAATCCAAACACTTCTCAAGCACATAAACTCATAAACTCAGCAACATAACAAAATCCATAGGTTTATATTTTCCATCCCCATTTTCCCATTTATCACAGTTTGAGAAAAACAGGGCAACCATATTTTGCGGTTTAAAAAAAAAGGTTAAATAGTAAACATGGAACACTTCCTTTTATCAATTACAGAAATAAACCTTAAATTTTGGTTTCAATTAAACCCTAAATTACAATTTCAATTCCAATTGCAGAAGTAAACCGTAAATTTGGTTTCAATGAAACCCTAAATTACAATTGCAATTTCCAAATCACAAATTGACACAACACACAATGCAATTCAAACAAAATAAAGGATTGAGTTATATTTACTTACTTGTTTCGACGATCAAATCAACCCGAATCGTCTTCTTCTTCAACTTTCCTCGTCTGGAACTGTTTCTCAATCATTTTCTCGAGCTTTTAATCACGGCAACAGTTCATGAGCTGTTAATATTAACGTTAGAATCGATCCGAGAACAACACCTTGCTTGATCTTCTCTTTTTTTTCTTCCCTTTTTCTCTTCTCTCGTCCGTTTTCGTTTTTCTCTACAGATCCAGAAAAAAAATGAAAATGAAAAATATGTTCGAGCCTTGTGAGATTTTAGGGCATAATTCCCACACGTGGTACTCACGTGTTTCACGTCCTTCTCTTAGTCCGTTGGATTAATTACTCGCATACGTGGCAAGATCTTAAGGGATGTGGGTACTTTTGTCTTTTTCTAACACGTGAGAACTCGCACATGTGTAGTTAACCGGTATTTCTAACAGTGGAGCAGTTTTCCAACTTTTCTTAACGTTGGGACAGTTCTCCAAGATTACACCCTGAATTGGGGCATTTTTCCAATTTTCCCTTTTACTAACAAGAGGGGCCCAAAATCTAGCTTGTCATCGTGCCCTCAAATCCTTTCGAGTGCATTTTTGGAGGTAAAATGTGTGATTACTATGTCTACAGGCCTCAGGATTAGTCGGGAAATTTTGGGCTAACCTGAACTTCTAGGTTACAACAGTAACATTAAAATGCTTAGCCAAATGGGTTAGTTGAATAACCTGCTGGCAGGATTCCTTTGCAGATTGCATTGCCCCAGATGCCTTGTCCACCATTTGGTCCTTCTTTACCTATACATATAAAAAAACTTATGAGAAAGATGAATGATGATAAATTCAAGTTGAGCAAACAATTCCTATCGGATAGACAGACATTTACCTCAGCCTGGCCCTTGGCCTCACCAGCACTGTACCTCATGCTTTGGGAGTGATCTGCCGTCTTAACTTTGAGTAATTACTTTTTATTTTTTTTTCCTGGTTCTTCTTCTAATCTCTCCAAATAAATCTGATTCTAAATTACTGTTTCAGAACTCAATCACAGCCATGTGAATTTATAATTGGGATAATTTATAAAGTACCCTGCTTTTTTGACCTCGTTTTTTATTACCCCGTTTATTACAAATTTTCTAAAATGCCCCAACTGTTTAGTTTTCCATCGTACTTAGTCAATACTAGTTTACTTTCTTTAAAGTTTACTTATTTACCCTTTACTTGTTAGTATGTCGACCTTCTACATAATTTTTCCAATTTGTCGAGCTCGGTTCAGGATCGTGTCATTATTTTCAGGTTCGTTTCATCATTTCCTGAAAGGATTCATCAATTCTCAAGTGTCTTGGGTTTTTTGGTTGGTGGAGAATCAATCTTTTACAACATTTTTCAGGTTAGTCGAGCCCGGTTCAGAGTCATTACACCACTTTCACGTTCGTCGAGCCTAGTTCAGGATCGTTACACCCGCAATCAGGATCGTCGAATCATTTATCGAATCATTTATCGAATCATTTATCGAATCATTTATCCTCTCTACCAAGGATATGTGTTCAGAGGTAAATAGGACTTTCAATAGGTGAGATAAATGTCATCTAGCATTTAACTGGATGGAAACTGTTACATGGAAAAAATGGTCAAAAAAAAAGGATATTTTATAAAGTTGTAAAAAACGGGGTACTTTGGTAGTTTATATTTCCAAACAGGATACTTTATAAGATATCCTTTTAGTTTCTTCACCTCTGCGTTTTCTTGACACATGTCATTTTCTAACACGCGTCAGTTAGCCAAAGTGCAGTACTAACATCTCCACCAATATTTTTACATGTGCCAAAGCATTATGCGGCGATTCATCAGCAACTCATAAACCGGATGCGAGATCAGAAAGATAAAAATAGCAATGCGCACTGATTTGGACTTTCCGTACATAATGCAACATTGGGAATGGTATTACTGTTAGATTTCCTTGGAGCTTCTCCAATGATAGTTAGGTGTGTTTCCTAGGTGGCAATCCAAACAAGACATCCTCATTCCAATTTTTTTCCTTAAATTTATGGCGAAAAAACATTTCATCTCCAATGGTGTTGTTGGTGATTTTTTATGAGTTAAATGCATTTTCTATTTTTAGTAAATTTTAGATTTTATTATACCTAAAGAGGGCTATTTAATATATTAAAATTAATTTTAGAAAGCAAAAGCTTACTAGGATAGCTTGACATTGTCAAAGTGAATGTCTAAAACTTGACATTCACCTTGACATTTTCTAACAAAAATTAAGGCATGTTGAGTTGGAGAAGATTTTTAGGGAAAATGAGTGTCTATCCTATGTGGACTTAGACATTTATCTTCACATATATTCCATTGGAGAAGCTCTTAAATGTTTTAATAAGCGGGAGTGTTATTATGTCCAAAGAAAAAAATCAATGAGGTTGCGCATCTTTTGGTGAATGGCCTAAAATCTCGTGAAAACTCTGTTATTTGGTACGAGGACATACCTTTATGGCTATCATCTCTCACAGGGGTGGAGCCAAAAAATTTGTTATGGGAGTGCAAAATCTGTTATGAGGTGTAAATATATTTTTAGGTTCAAAAATGCAAAACGAGGCGGTTTAATAATAGGAAAAAAAATTCCATTGGACCTAAAATAGGCTTTGGAGCCAGCTGGGCAGGAGTGCAAGTGCACATCCTTGCAACGGGATGGCTCCGTCCCTGATCTCTCGTATCAGAAAAATTAGATATATCTCATTAAATCATTAATAAAAAATTTCTTTCCTACTAAAAAAATAGAAAAAATAATGCAATATGTCACCAATATTAGCAGGCTAAAATGTCCATCCAAGTGTAAAATGTGGACGCATTAATTAGGTTAACATTGTTTACAAGAACTTCCCCCTATTAATAGAACAAAAAATGGGTTACTGTAGTGGACGAGTAAACTAATGACGGGTGAAATGGACTGAAAGAAATTCAGAAACTTTATGTTTCTTCTCCCCCAACAACATAACATTTCTTCTTGTCCTCCATCTGCAACATCATCTCTACCGTCTCCGCTACCACAAACACCACCACAACGTCATTAGGTTTCATCGCCATTATAAAAACCAACAATGCCATCATCAACACCACCAACAACAACAACAATATTATCATCTTCCACATATTTCTCCACCACCATAGACATCAACACCGTATGTTAGGGTTCTAAACCCAACAAGAGATGAATAACACAAACTTAAGCAAGAACTTAGACAAAATCAAGAAAAATTAACTTTTTTGATTTGGGTTAAGCAACCTCAGAGAAAATAAAAAATTGAAAAAGATAAATTGTATTGATTGTATGTCTAAACAAACTCGAGTTCTAAGTATTTATAATCAAACTAACTTGTGAAGCAAGCAAATCTAATTAAAGAAAGTACGTAAAGTAATTATAGGTTGTCTAATTAAAGTAGTTGTTCCAAATATGGAAATATAGTCTGAGAAGGAACTGGCATCGCAACATCCCTCCCCACTTGAAAAATAACTTGTCCTCAAGTCTCAAATTCAGGAAAACGAGCAATAATTTCATCAGCATCTTCCCAAGTTGCATTTTCCTTTGAGTGATCCTTCCACTGAATTAACCATTTGGTTCCAGCATAAGTTCCTTTTTTGTACATCTTGCGCTCCAAAATAATATCTAGTTCCCATTTATCGTAGTCAATCACAGAAGGCAAAATTGGTTCGATATTTGTAGCAGAACCCAACTTAAGTTTAAGTCGAGAAACATGGAACATTGGATGAATGCGACTCGCAGCTGGTAATTCGGGTTTATAAGAAACAACTCCAATTCTTTCCAAAACTCGAAATGGACCATAAAAATTTGATGAAAGTTTGGAGAAGGACTGATTAGCCGCAGTTGTTTGTCTATAAGGTTGTAGACGAAGATAGACAAAATCATTCACTTCAAAACTTCTTTTAGTACGATGAGAATCGACATAATTTTTCATCCTAGTTTGAGCATCATCTAGGTGGGACTTCAAAAGTTTAAGAGTATGATCTCGAGCTTTTAAATTGAGTTCTACATCATTGACAGTAGTAGAGCCAGGCAGATAAGTCGAGATTGTTGGAGGAGATCGACTATACAATACTTCAAATGGACTCATCTTGATTGCTGAGTGGTGACTTGTATTGTACCACCATTCTGCCCATGGAAGCCATTTGGACCAATCTTTTGGTTTAGTTCCAGCAAAACATCTTAAGTAACACTCCAATGTCTTATTTGTTACTTCAGTTTTCCCACCAGTTTGTGGGTGATATGCTGAACTTCTCCACAACTGAGTATTGTGTAAAGCAAAGTAAGCTTCCCAAAAATTACTCATAAATATTGCATCTCTATCACTTGTAATTGTCTTGGGCATACCATGGAGTCGTACCACTTCTTTCACAAAAAATTCAGCAATGTACTAGCAGAATAAGGATGTGACAATGGTATAAAATGAGCATACTTCGTTAAACGGTTCACAACAACCAATATTGAGTTTTTCTATTGGAATTTGGAAATCCATCAATGAAGTCCATAGAAATATCTAACCAAACATCTTCAGGTATGGGTAGAGGTTGTAAAAGTCCAGGAGGTGTTATAGCTTCTGATTTATTATGTTGGCAAATATCACAGTGATTAATAAATTCTTTGATTAATACCGAATGACCACCAAGAGGAGAAGAATAAAACTCATGGAGTAATTTGGTACACCAAGCAGAATAATGAGGTACTACAATACGCCCTTTATAATGGAGAACACCATCATTATAAGAGTATTTGGACTCCACAAGTGTAGAATGTTGAAGTTTGTTGATAGAATGCTTAGTTCAGCATCATTATGATATTCAATAATGATGTCATTAATTCTTTCAAACACAGGAGCAGTGATTGCTAGTAAATGAATATCAGCTAATCTTGAAAGAGCATCTGCAGCTTTATTTGAAGATCCACTTCGATAAATTATCTCATAGTCATAGCCAATGAGTTTAGATAACCATCTTTGCTGCTCAATAGAAGATAATCTCCGCTCCAAAAAGTATTTTAAACTTCTATGATCTGTGTAAATTTCAAAGTGACGGCCAAGTAGATAAGGTCTCCACTTTTGCACTGAAGAGACAATAGATAACATCTCTTTGTCATAAACTGACAAATTCAAGTTTTTTTCCAGATAATGGTTTGCTATAGAATGCAATAGGCTTACTAGATTGTATCAGCACTCCTCCTAATCCATTACCAGAAGCATCACATTCCAAATAAAATTCTTTTGAGAAATCTGGAAATGGTAAGATAGGAGTAGTAGTTAGAGCCAATTTTAACTTGTTGAAAGCTTTTGTAGCTTCATCATTCCAAGTAAAACAATCGTTCTTCAAAAGTTTAGTTAGTGCAGCACTAATCTTCCCATAGTCACGCACAAATTTGCGATAATATCCTGCTAATCCCAAGAATCCTCTAAGATCTTTAATTGTAGAAGGAATGGGCCAATTTGTGATGGCTGAGATTTTATCAGGTTCGACTGCGATCTCATCTGCTGAAACAATGTGACCTAAATAACTAACTGATTACTTAGCAAAATCACACTTAGATTCTTTGAGGAATAACTTGTTTGCTCTGAGTAATTGAAAAACGATTTGTAGATGCTGAATATGTTCTGACATAGAGTTGTTGTATATCAAAATATCGTCAAAAAAGACAAGAACAAACTTGCGAAGATAAAGACAAAATATATCATTTATTAAGCTCTGAAATGTTGCAGGAGCATTAGATAACCCAAACAGCATTACTAGAAACTCATAATGGCCATCTTGAGTCCTGAAAGCTGTTTTTCCATTGTCTGAATCATATACTCTTATCATGATATCCAAAGCGCATATCCACCTTTGAAAAAAAAAATTACCATGTATCTCATCAATCAACTCATCAACCACAGGAATGGGAAATCTATCTTTCACAGTAACCTTGTTTAGTGCTCTATAATCGACACACATACGCCAAGTACCATCTTTCTTGCGTACTAATAATACTGGTGAAGAATAAGGGATAGAGTTGTGTCGAATGAACCCTGGTGTTTGTAATTCTTGCACAATTTTCTTAATTTCTTCTTTTTGAAAGTGAGGGTATCTATATGGTCTGACATTTGGAGCAGTGTTGGGTAGTAGGGGAATATGATGATCATGTAATCTTGAAGGTGGTAAAGAAGTATGAGTGCAAAAAATATCAGAAAAACTAGACAAGAGTTCTGAAATTTCTATAGATACCTGAGAAGTAGTTGTGGAAGAAGCAGAAGAAGAAACCAATTGTAGAAGAATACCCTGATGTTCACGATGAATTAGTTTCTGCATTGAGATATTGTCGAGCAACATCACTGAGGTTGAGTTATCACCAAGGAGAAGGTAATTACGATCAGGTGAGTTGAATCGCATTTATAATTTTGAAAAATCCCAACTGATATTTCCCAAGTTCGTAACTAATGAACCCCAAGAACTGCATCACAGCCACTTACTGGTAAAAGAAAAAATTCCGTAGAGAAGTTATAATCCTATAACTTAACTGGAATATTCTCACATTATCCTTGAGTCTCAAGAAATCCACCATCACTCATCATTACACGAATAGAAGTACCATCAGACTGATCAATAAAACCACATCTCTTAGCAATTGATGGATGTAAGAAATTATGGGTTGATCCAGAATCGATGAGAATTGTAATAGTTTGTCCTTTAATATGTCCTTGAATTCTCATTGTATTGGGAAAGGGAGAACCCAAAAGAGATTTCAACGAAATAGTGGTTTCAGGTTCCGTCGAACATAAAACATCAGTTTCATTAATGGCAGGAGCAGCCTCATTAATGAGTTCAATATTATCTTCAAAATCTTCTGGAGCACCTTCCAAAATAAGTAGTGTAGGCCTGTCACACAGATGTCCTGGCTTGTAGAACTGATCGCAGTTGAAACATAATCATTTATCTCTTTTTTCTCGTTGTTCTTCTAATGTTAGTCTTTTAGCTCCAGGAGGAATAAGATTTCTTTTAGGCTGCGCACCATTAAGTACTTGTCTGAAAGGATTTGGACGAGCAAATGTAGAAGGAAGAATTTGATTGTAGAACTTATTCCCGCTTAATAAAGCTATAGACAAAGTTGGGGGTTCAAGTACTTCAACAACTGAACGTATTTCAGTTTTTAATGATCGTATAAAAAGATCAATTATATGCTCTTCAGGTAAATCAGTGACAAAATTCAAGATTTGTTCAAATTACGCAATGTGTTCACGCATTGAACCAGTTTGAGACATTGTAGATAAAACCATACGAGGATTTGAGAACTTTTTATCTGCAAAACGATCGCAAATAAAAGAACAAAATTGTACCCAAGTTGGAGATATAACTTTGCCTTGAACCCATCTATACTAAGCATTAGCTTCGCCATTAAAGTGAGCAGTAGCAATTGATATCTTGTAAGTTTCTCCAATATTATGTAGATTGAAGTATTGATCAGCTTGAAAAATCCATCCTGCTGGATCTTTACCATCAAAGTTAGGAAACTGTAGTTTAATAGGTGCTGCTCTAAGAGGAGAAGTTATTTCTGAATGATTAATACCACCATTGTGAGTATGCATACCATAGTTTCCAAGCCCATCATGTGCACCATTGCTACTATGTAAACTACTGGTGTTTTGAGAAGCCATAAAACCAGGTGGAAGTGGAAAACGAGCCAACAAAATTGATGCCATATTTCTTGCCATGGTGTCAGCAAGCATATTTGATTCTTGTTTATATGCTTGTAATATTGCAGTCATGTCCTTATTTTGAGCCTCCATTAATAAGGTCATGTTTTTATTATTTGAATCTTGTAGCTTAGTAAGAAGAACATCCATAGCTTATGCCTTTAAGTTTTCCTCTTCTTCATGATTTTCAGCAAGAACTTCCATAAACTTATTAACTGTTGTGTTGAGTGTGGACATTGAGGTGGTGATCTTGTTGACTTCTTCAGTTATCGTCATGATGAACAGCGGAAGCGGAACGGAGAGAAAAAAATTTACTGAATTTTTGAGGGTAACCGAACCTGCTCTGGTTCCAGATGTTAGGGTTATAAATCCAACAAGATAACAAAAACTTAAGCAATAACTTAGACAAAATCAAGAAAAATTAACCCTTTTGATTTGGGGTAAGCAACCTCAGAGAAAATAACAAATTGAAGAAGATAAATTGCATTGATTGTATGTCTAAACAAACTCGAGTTCTAAGTATTTATAATCAAACTAACTAGTGAAACAAGCAAATCTAATTAAAGAAAGTACGTAAACTAATTATAGGTTGTCTTAATTAAAGTAGTTGTTCCAAATATGGAAATATTGTCTGAGAAGGAACTGGTATCGCAACAACGTCATCAACACCGTCAAAAATTTTCACTGTTTTTTTCCACCGCCACAAACAAGAACAACATCATTATCAACGACTGTACACCACCAACATTGACAAAAAAATTCTTTCAAATGCTCTATCTAAATTAAGATTTCTCAGATTAACTAAAAATAAAAAGTTTTATTTCACCGTCTTTCATCAATTTCGCAATGTGAATAAGTTTTCCTAACCTAATTTTCTTTTTTAAAACCTTAAGTTTCTTCTTGATCCATACTTGTTTAAATCTTGGTAAACAGTTTGATGCAATTAAGAACATACTTTTTTGCATTTTGCTGATTTTGTTTTCGTGTTCGTGTACACTGATACATTTTCTGGTTTTATCATATGATGCTACTAGATGAAACTGGTATCATAATGTGTCCCCAATGGATGAAACATGGTTTTATCTGGTGTTGCCACTATATGAAACCATAAATGTTAAGAGAAATCCTCTCAAACAATCATGACATCCTGGATAGTTCATTTTTTGTATTTTTTGGTCTACTTTGAAGCAAGTCTAGTTGTCCATTCATAACCCTCCTTATGAAAAAACTTACAGGGAAATGAAAGGAAGGGTCTATGCAGCTAATGTGTCCGACTTGACTACAACTTAAACGAGCCTAAACTCTACTTTTATACCTGGGTGAAAACCTTATTCATTACAAGTACATTCCAGCAGTATACATGTCTCACATATCATTTATATATTTTTTAGTTTCTTACGAAACTTATTCCATCATATGTTGCCAATGGATGAAACACAGTTTCATCTTGTGTTTCCACGATATGAAATCCTTGTACATCATGTGTTATTACTAAATGAAACTAGTTTCATCATGTGTTTTCATTAGATGAGCCTAGTTTCATCCAGTTTTAAAATGGTTTCTCTTTTGTTTTCCATCTTGTACGATTGCTAGATGTAACTGATTTTATCATGTATTGCCAATGGATGATACACAATTTCATCTTATGATTCCACTATATGGCATCTTCGTACATCATTTATTAAATGAAACTGGTTGAATCGTGTGTTTCCACTAGATGAGTCTAGTTTCATCCAGTTTTAAAACGGTCATTATGAATGAAATATGGTTTAATTGTTGCAGGAAGAAAAAACGTGACGAGACTGTTTCATCAGACAACCATAGGTTCAGTTATGCTTTAAAAAGTACAGGATGAAACTGGTTTCATCTATTCTTTGAAAAATTACGCTATCATACAATCAGACAACCACATATTCAATTATGAATAAAACCCCAAAATCAACAAAATAAACTCATCATCAATCACTAATGAATATAAAATTATATTAAATCAAAGAATACAAACGGGTTACAATTTCAAATTAGTAATGTAATCAATAAAAAATATTATCAAACAAAAATCCATCTATAAATCAGATCAAAAAAGTCAAATGATATTGAACAAAAAAACGTCGATTTCGACCACCGTGATTGAGCTAGAAGATATGACAAGATTTCAGAAACTTGAATACTAATCAATATACACACACCCACAATCGAAACCATGATTCTTTTTGAAAACTTACCGTTTTGATATATATATATATATAACATCTATTTCACAATGCTTCAATCACCATGATTGAGCTTCAAATCTCAAATATTTTTGGATTTCGAAAGTTTTTTGTCGATACCTATCTAAAAGAGTTTATTTGAAACATATTGAAAAAGAAGGGGTCTAACATCCACACCCAACAATTCGTTTGGAAATCTGAGTGGACTTACTACAATATACTTTCAAGATAATCAACTAGTCTGTCAGACTCAATTTATAGAAAAGTGTACCAAAGGAGTTTATATCTCTATCTCTCAATTCAATCTGCAATCAGCAAATAGGAATTTGCGAGCCCGATTGAATATAAGAGAAGTAACTTGAACGGTATCAAAGACCAATATTCAAGGATCAATCAATTTCAATCAACAACCAAAGGTTGGATTTCCCAATTGATCGATTCAACGCAAAACCTATGATATTTCAATTATATAACAAAATATAATGCGGAAAATAAATAACACAGACACCAGAATTTTGTTAACGAGGAAAACCGCAAATGCAGAAAAAACCGGGGACCTAGTCCAGCTTTGAACACCACATTGTATTAAGCAGCTACAGACACTAGCCTACTACCAATGAACTACAGACTGGATTGTAGTTGAACCCCAATCAATCTCACACTGATTCAAGGTACAGTTGCGCTCCTTACGTCTCTGATCCCAGCAGGATACTATGCACTTGATTCCCTTAGCTGATCTTACCCACAACCAAGAGTTTCTACGACACAAAGTCGAAGACTTGATAAACAAATCTGTCTCACACAGAAAAGTTTATTGGAATAGATAAATCTGTCTCTCACAGAAATACCTATGAGTTTTGTCCCGTCTTTTGATAAATCAAGGTGAACATGAACCAATTGATAAACCGAACTTATATTCCCGAAGAACAGCCTAGTATTATCAATCACCTCACAATAGTCTAAATAGTATGGAAGCGAAAATAGATATTGCCGAATCACAAACAATGAGACGAAGATGTTTGTGATTACTTTTTATCTTGCCTATCGGAGAAATAAATCTCGAGCAAATCTTAGAGAATATAGTACTCAAACGATAGAATCAAGCAAGATCAGCACACGCAACTACAGAGAAAATATTTGGGTCTGGATTCACAATCTCAATGAAGTCTTGAAGTCGTTAACCTACAGGGTTTCGTGAAAACCCAAAGGTTAAAGGAGAATCGACTCTAGTTTATGCAAATAGTATCACACAGGAGGTGTGGGAATCAGTTTTCCCAGTTGCTAGAGTTCTCCTTTATATAGTTTTCAAATCAAGGTTCGCAATCTAAGTTACCTTGGTAACAAAGCATTCAATATTCATCGTTAGATGAAAACTAGATTAAACCCAAGCTAATATCTTTCAACCGTTATATCGAACTTAGCTTGTCACACACAAATGAAATGTACCTTCATTTAGGTTTGAGTAACAGTGCCTAAACGTGTATACCAAGTTGGCTTAACAATAGTTAACCGAAGTTAGACATATGAACACTCTCATATCAACCTTGTTCATCTTAACCATAACTAGTTCAAATGATTCAAATGAAACTAGTTAAAGAGTTGTTTAATTACTATATTCTCATAGAAGTATACAAGAACACACAATTAAAGCAAAATCGGTTTGATTCACTCGAATCAATTCATGAACATTATAGCCACGGTTTGCAAAGATTGCGTTCCTTATTATATAAATGTTTAAGTTCATGTACACAACCGATTTAGAACTTTAACCTTCAAGTATGCAAACGGGTACGCATACTTGAAATACCCATACCAATATCGGGTTTCTCCAGTACGCAAACGGGTACGCGTACTTTCAATCCCAACAGAAATTCTCGATCATGAGCCTTACGCCAGTACGCATACGGGTACGCATACTAGAAATATGTAAGCGAGTTAAACTCAGCTCGAAATATCAAATGTGCATAGTAGAAAACTATATAACACCATGACTTATGTCTCAATATAGGAGATAGGGTAGAAATAGACTTTCCAAGTGACATATGAGTTTCAGTCTCCACATACCTTTTGTTGATGAATGTCGTGAAGTCTAATTCTCAACTACACAATCTATGTCCTAGTCCGAGACATCTATAAGTAGACTAGAAACCAAGACTTATAGTTTTGATCACTAACATTTACAAACATGCTTGAGATAGCAACGCATGCGAGTTTGACCGAACATTGCTCTAACAATCTCCTCCTTTTTTAATTTTAGTGACAAAACTATCAATACATATGGATTACAAAATAAATAAAACTTTGTAGCTTCTCATCCAAATGCTTGATCTTCTTGGCATATTCAACATAACTCGAAATATTCATCATTTCCAAGTACTCCATGATTCTAAACGTGTTCAACTCAGCATCATAGTTGTTGAAGATCCGTAGCGATAACAATGAGAAAACAGTTGCTCTCAATCATTGTAATACAGTGACATAGTATCATTACACAACATCAAAGTTCAATTGTATCGCAACTTTGACAACAATACTATGGTGATATGTATCACTCCCCCTTAATTAATACTTCATCTCACAATGAAAACCACTCCCCTTTACATAATGATCCGTAAACCATATGTATTTGTAGTATAAAACTACACATTAATTATCCCCCTTTTGTCAATATAAATTGGCAAAGGTATGAAAACTAGTGGGATCCTCATGATATTTTCATAGACATATTTCATGTCCAAAAGAGAATAACATATCAACTTGTTTAGATGCAATCATATAGCCGAAGCTAAATGCATTCATCAAGGAGTTTATAAAGATACAAGAAAACTCTTTTAATATTCCACAGCCGCAGTCCCCACAAAGATTTGGAAATTAAGCACGAGTTCAAAAATAACTCTTCCCCATAAAATGTCATTCCCGAAAGAACAACAAGAGCGACCTTACTTTTATGAGAAAATATGGATTTCTTGGGAAATAATCAAATCACATGAGAACATGAATTTGTATCCAAAAGTCACAATTGAATCTACCACAAAAATAATCAATTCAATTGTGAAAAAGTGGGGGCCTAACAACACTACCCAATATTTAGCTTAGCAATCTATATGGACAAAATCGAATATAATTTTAAGAGAATCAACAAGACTCAATCAATTAAAAGTATATCAACGAGTTTATATCTCTCTTCTTGATTTGATTTACTCAAGCAAGAATTGCGAGTTCTAATCAAATACAAGGAATAACTTGGATGGTACCAAAGACCAATATCCAAGGATCAATCAATGACAATCAACAACCAAAGGTTGGATTAATTTAATTGATGATCTAACGCACAACCTGTATTATTTCAATTATAAAGATAAAACAATATAACGCGGAAATTGAAATGACACAGACACCAGAAATTTTGTTAACGAGGAGAACGCAAATGCAGAAAACCCCCGGGACCTAGTCCAGATTGAACACACAATGTATTAAGCCTCTACAGACACTAGCTTACTCCAAGCTAACTTCGGAATGGACTGTAGTTGAACCCCAATCAATATCCCACTGATCCAAGGTACAGTTATGCTCCTACGCCTCTGATCCCAGCAGGATACTGCGCACTTGATTACCTTAGCTGATCTCACCCACAACTAAGAGTTGTTACGACCCATAATTGCAGGCTTTGACAATAAGCAAATCTGTCTCCCACAGACAAGTCTATCAAAGGATCAATCTGTCTCCCATAGATAAACCCTAAAGGTTTTGTTCCGTCTTCTGATAATAATCAAGGTGAACTGGAACCAATTGATAATCTAGTCTTATATTCCTGAAGAACATCCTAGAGTTATCAATCACCTCACAATAATCTTAATCGTATGGCAGCGAAACAAAATGTTGCAGAATCACAAACAATGAGACGAAGATGTTTGTGATTACTTTTTATATCTTGCCTATCGGAGATATCAATCTCAAGCCAATCAATCTGATTGTACTCGTACGATAGAAGATGCAAGATCAGATCACACAACTACGATAAAAGTAGTATCGGTCTGGCTTCACAATCCCAATGAAGTCTTTAAGTCGTTAACCTAGTTTTAGAAGAAGAAAACCAAAGGTTAAAGGATAATCGACTCTAGTATGCAAACTAGTATCACACATAAGGTGTGGGGATTAGTTTTGCACAATACTAGATGTCTCCTTTATATAGTCTTTCAAATCAGGGTTTGCAGTCAATGTTAGCCTAGTAACAAAGCATTCAATATTCACTGTTAGATGAAAACCTGATTTAGATTCAAGCTAATATTTCTCAACCGTTAGATCGAAAACTTAGCTTGTTACACACACTTGACAATGCACGCTTATAGGTTTGTTAACCGTACCCAAGCGTATGCACCTGTTGGTTCAACAACAGTTAACCAAAAGGTTAGCCATATGAGCAGTTTATATCAACCATATTCTTCTTCACCATAACTAGTTCAAATGAATTCAAATGAACTAGTTAGAGAGTTGTTCAATTGCAAGTAAATCTCATGTACTACACAAGACACAATTGAAGCAAAGATGATTTGATTCACTTGAATCGGTTCATGAACTTTTATAGCCACGGTTTGCAAATTGCATTCCGTAGTCTTTTTAAGTTTAAGTTCAGAAATCATCTTCAGATATATAACCTTCTCAAGTTCGCAGACTAGGTTCGAGGACTTAAGTTACCGGGCAGAGTTTACAAACTCCAGCAGAAATTCTCGGGTTTGAGAACTTCGCCGGTTCGCGGACTGAGTCCGCGGACTTAGCTTCACGCAAGTAGTTTGTCAACTCCAGCTGAAATTCTCGGATTTGAGAACTTCGGCAGTTCGCGGACTTGGCTCATGCCATTCTTCCGGTTCTCTTGATCAACAAAGTTCGCAAACTTTGGTTCAAGGATTAGGACTTATAAATAAATGTGTTTCCACAAAAATGCTTATGTCCACCATTGGTTATGTAATCTAAACTCTCATTTCAATCATTGAAACAACATTCTTAGAGGACGTTATACAGTTGTTACACCATTTCTCATCAAAGCAATTTTCAAGATGATTGAAACATATTATGACTTTCGTCACATGGTAAAGATAAACTCCGTTAAAGCGAAAAGCTTACCAAAGCACATATTTCAAGATATAGATAGGCGAGGTATGCTCAACTCGAAATACCAAATGTGTATAATCCAAGTCTATATATATAGCATACGATTTCTTGTCTCAAAAAGTAGTAGATAGTGTAGATATACTTTTGAGTGACAAATAAGTTCAAGTCTTCACATAGCTTTTTGTCGAGAATTTCCACTGGTTCCTTGAGTAGTTCTTCTTCTTGCATGATGAATCGCCATGAAGTCCTTGAGCTCAACTACACTTTCTATCCTAGTCCGAGACTTAGCTATAATATACTAGAAATCAAGACTTATAGTTTTGATCACTAACATTGACAAACATGCTTGAGATAGCAACGCATGCGAGTTCGACCAAGCAATGCTCTAACAATCTCCCCCTTTGTCAATTTTAGTGACAAAACTATCAATACATATGGAATACAAAAAAGATAAAGAAACTTTAGTAGCTCCTATTCCACATGTCTAATCTTCAACATTCCTCGAAATCTCCGTCACTTCCAAGTACTCCAATGATCCCAGAGGTTGTAAGTTTAGCATCACCGCTGTTGAAGATCCGTAGCTATGACAATGAGAAAGCATCGGTCTCGATCATTGTTATACAGTGTCATAGTATTATTACACAACGTCAAAGTTCAATTGTATCATAACTTCAACAATAATACTATGGTGATATGTATCACTCCCCCTTGGTCAATACTCCATCTCACATGGAAACCACTCCCCCTTACACAATGATCCGAAAACCATATGTATTTGTAGTGTGTACTACATATTAATTCTCCCCATTTTTGTCAATAAAATTGGCAAAGGTACAAGAACGTGATCATAATGAAATTTCTGAAAGAGACATTTCATGACTAAAAGAAAAAAATACATACCAACTAATTTAGATGCAATCATAAAGCCGAAGCTAAATGCATTCATCAAGGAGTTTAAAGATACAAGATAACCCCTCTAAAATTCCACAGCCGCACACCCCTCAAGATATGACCATTAAGCACAAATTCAAAAGAACTCTCCCCCATTTGATGTCATTCCCGAAGGAACAATAACGAGCGACCTTAATTTCAAACGAAAAGAAGGATTTTTATTGGACACCAAAAACCATGAGAATGATTTTCTATATCCAAAAACTCAATCAAATTAATCACAAGTAAACCCATGATTAATTTAATCGGAATACACAACAAAATTAAACATAAAAAGTGATCAATTCAATTGATTGTGCTCAACATAAGAGGACTTATGGAGACACGAAAATACTCAACTAAATTAATTACAAGAGAACCCATAATTAATCTAATCGGAATACACAAACAAACTAATTACAAAGGTAATCAATTTAATTGTCATTTGTTTTTCTCGACATAAGAATACTTACGGAGCAATAACTAAATAACTAAACAATATGATTAATTTAGTTCAATATGCTCGACATAACATACCTCATGGAACAACAACTAAGCTAAGAAAATCAATTTGGTTGTATAATGCTCAACGTAAGATACATTACGGAGCCTCACAGTAATACATAAAATATGGATCAGGGATGATCAATACTGCGGAATACACAAGGATTCATTCTATCTTCAGTCACTATTTGCATAATGATAATTAATAGATATAATCCTTGAAAACAAAAGATTTTAACCTATCTTCCATCAAATGTTTGACAATACAGGACTTTTGTATTTGTTAAAAGTCCATTCATTCTTTTACCAGTACGTGAATACCGACGACGAACGACTTTACTTTTGACAAAGTATGGGACAAATATAGTTCACGGACGTAAACACCAATCCCATAACAAATTGAAATATATCAAATCATAAAGATTAATACTGCAAAACATCATCCTCCAAATATTTTTAGAATTTAAACCAATAAACCTAAAAAGAACAAGAAGATGAAAATAATAGCTGTGTGCAGTCACAATCATTGCTATTCAAAACACTAGTTATTCTTCCAACTAAACCAAAAAGAATACATACTAGGCAACAATATCTTTGAGAAATTCCTTATCATTCCCGAACTCCTTGTCGTCAACAACCATTGGAATATAAGGTTCGTGGAGGAAGGAGTCAATACCAACAAACCGTCTTGGTTGATGATATCGAACCAGGGCCTTCTGAATTTCCAAAGATCTTAAAACGCAAGCCTTTATTTCACTAATCTCCTTTCTTACTTCCTTTAACTCATCAAGAACATTGTAAAACTTCTGAGAGTTAGAAGGGACAGCCCTTGGCTTTCTTGTATTCCTCCTCTTTCTTTTCAAGGAAGGAGTTACTGGAGATTTCTCTTTTTCATTGATTGATGGCTTAACAATCATATTGACATCTTTTCCATCCAAACACATGATGCTTAGAGAACAGTTATAAACAACTGGTTTTTGTGAGTGGAATTCACAATCTCATCAAGCAGTCTTAAGATATAAAGGATATCAGAGAGGAAAAAGGAATGTAGGGTTCGCAACCTTTAAACAGGTTCGTGGACGCCCAACTCTAAACCCTATAAGAGTAGAATTATCGATAATAACCCTTTCTTTTATTTTGATAGACAAACAATTAAGAAAAGAAGAAGAAAAACTTTTCCTAAAGCCTGATTGGTACACAGCCTTGTCTCTTTTGATCAGGCACATGAGACAAGATTTATCAAATAACACAATCAATTTGTGTTGTGGTGAACAACAATTTGTCCATCATTTTCCTCTAGAGAGGAATCCTCAGACTTTTGTCTATCAAAGCGATTTGACCATATCTTCTTCTCTGATGGTCTTATTTTGTCTTTGGAAACCAACTTCTTAGACGAAGATAAAATCCTACATACCTCAGTAGTCTTCTGAGCAAGTTTAATCTTCCTTGCCAATCAATTTTCTCTTCGTTGAAGTTTGTTTGCGTGCCTCACTTGATGTTTGTACTTGTAACATCTTGATAGTTCATGACCCTTCTGAGAACAAAACGAGCACGTCAAACTTGGATAGTATTCAGGCATCTGTGGTGTGAAAGCAGCCAGAGACATAGTAGATCCTGAAACATTACAAACAAAGTTTTTAAATGATGGGTCAATTGATTCGTACAACTTGATTGGATTCTCTTCTTCACCGAAACCATCAAGGTTGATATATGTATTGCTACAATTATCCAATTCAATGTTTTCACATAGAAGACCAACACTTGATTTCCTATCTTCATCAGAATCATAGATCTCAGACATCTCATCAAGTGTTACAGCAAGACCTTTGTTCCCAGTGTATTTTCTACGATTTGGGCACTCATTTGCAAAATGACCAAAACTTTTATACTTAAAGCATCTCGTCATCAGCCTCGTCATCAGCCTCGTCAGCATCCCTGTTTTTAGGAGGGACGCGATTGTGAGGTTTATCTGACGACCTAGGTTTGTCTCTTGAAAACCGTTTACTTCTCTTCAATAGAATATCCCTAAACTGTCTTGTGATCAAGGAGACTGATTTGTCAAGATCTTCATCCAAAAAATCATCCTCAGACTGATCATCCTCAGAGACATAAACACTTTTACTTTTATAGAGTAACTTAGTGTTCTTATATGCTTTAAAGGCAACATCCTTTCCGATTTTGGATGTATGCTCATGATAAAAGATCTCTAGCTTTCCAACCAATGTATTTCTAAAAAGATTATCAAGGTTATTTCCCTCAACGATGGCATGCTTCTTAGACTCGTATTTATATGGCAGCGATCTGATAATTTTCATCACAACGTCCTTTTCAGGGATAGTCTTATCCAATGCAAAAGATGCATTAACAATTTTAGACACTTTGTGATTAAACTCATCAAATGTATCTTCATCTGCCATACGAAGGTTCTCCCAATTGGAATTAAGGTTTTGAAGCCTAGCTTCCTTTTCACTGGAGTTACCTTCAAATACGGTTTCTAAGATATCCCAAGCATCTTTAGACCTAGTGCAATTTGACACATGGTGATGAAGATTTGGAGTAATGGCATGTATGATGGCATTCCAACCGTCGGAATTTTGCTTTGCAGCAAGTATCTCGACAGAATTATATTCACCAATATTCTTGGGAACGTTTACATCTCCAACTGCCACAACGGGAGCATCATAGCCATTAACAACATATACCCATGATTGAAAATCACGCGCTTGAATAAAGGATCGCATAACAATTTTCTACCACAAGTAATTAGAGCCATCGAAGACTGGTGGTACGTTAATAGAGATAGCACCTCTGTACATAGAGTCAGATCGCTACAAACACAGACTTGTAAGGTCTTCAACGTGTTTGCCTGCTCTGATACCAATTGAAAAAGCGGGGGTCTAACAACACCACCCAATATTTCTCTTAGCAATCTGTATGGACAAACTCGAATATACTTTTAAGAGAATCAAAAAGACTCAATAAATTAAAAGTATATCAACGAGTTTATATCTCTCTTCTTGATTTGATTTACTCAAGCAAGAACTGCGAGTTCTAATCAAATACAAGGAATAACTTGGATGGTACCAAAGACCAATATCCAAGGATCAATTAATGACAATCAACAACCAAAGGTTGGATTACTCTAATTGATGATCTAACGCACAACCTGTATTATTTCAATTACAAAGATAAAACAATATAATGCGGAAATTGAAATAACACAGACACCAGAAATTTTTTTAACGAAGAAACAACAAATGCATAAAAACCCCGGGACTTAGTCCAGATTAGACGCACATTGTATTAAGCCGCTACAGACACTAGCCTACTCCAAGCTAACTTTGGTCTGGACTGTAGTTGAATCCCAATCAATCTCCCACTGATCCAAGGTACAGTTATGCCCCTACACATCTGATCCCAGCAGGATACTGCGCACTTGATTCCCTTAGCTGATCTCATCCACAACTAAGAGTTGCTACGACCCAAAATCGTAGGCTTTGACAATAAACAAATATTTCTCCTACAGACAAGTCTATCAAAGGATCAATCTGTCTCCCACAGATAAACCCTAGAGTTTTTGTTTTGTCTTTTGATAATAATCAAGGTGAACATGAACCGGTTGATAATCCGGTCTTATATTCCCGAAGAACAGCCTAGAGTTATCAATCCCCTCACAACAATCTTAATCGTATGGTGGCGAAACAGGATGTTGCGGAATCACAAACAATGAGATGAAGATGTTTGTTATTACTTTTTATATTTTTCCTATCAGAGATATCAATCTCAATCCAATCAATCTGATTGTACTCGTACGATAGAAGATGCAAGATCAGATCACACAACTACGATAAAAGTAGTATCGATCTGGCTTCACAATCCCAATGAAGTCTTTAAGTCATTAACCTGGTTTTAGAAGAAGAAAACCAAAGGTTAAAGGAGAATCGACTCTAGTATGCAAACTAATATCACACATAAGGTGTGGGGATTAGTTTTGCACAATACTAGATGTCTCCTTTATATAGTCTTTCAAACCAGGGTTTGCAATCAATGTTAGCTTAGTAACAAAGCATTCAATATTCACCGTTAGATGAAAACCTGATTTAGATTCAAGCTAATATTTATCAATCGTTAGATCTAAAACTTAGCTTGTTACACACACTTGACAATGCACGCTTCTAGGTTTGTTAACCGTACCCAAACGTATGCACTTGTTGGTTCAACAACAGTTAACCAAAAGGTTAGCCATATGAGCATTTCATATCAGCCATGTTCTTCTTCACCATAACTAGTTCAAATGACTTCAAATGAATTAGTTAGAGAGTTGTTCAATTGCAAGGAAATCTCATGTACTACACAAGACACAATTGAAGCAAAGATGATTTGATTCACTTGAATCGATTCATGAACTTTTATAGCCACGGTTTGCAAATTGCATTCCAGTCTTTTTAAGTTTAAGTTCAGAAATTATCTTCAGATATATAACCTTCTCAAGTTCGTGGACTAGGTTCGCGGACTTAAGTTACCGGGCAGAGTTTACAAACTCCAGCAGAAATTCTCGGGTTTGAGAACTTCGATGTTTCGCGGACTGAATTCACGGACTTAGCTTCACGCAAGTAGTTTGTCAACTCCAGCTGAAATTCTCGGGTTTGAGAACTTCGGAAGTTCGCGGATTGAGTTCGTGGACTTGGCTCATACCATTCTTCCGGTTCTTTTGATCAACAAAGTTCGCAAACTTTGGTTCAAGGAATAGGACTTATACATAAATGTGTTTCCACAACAATGCTTATGTCCACCATTGGTTATGTAATCTAAACTCTCATTTCAATCATTGAAACATTCTTAAAGGACGTTATATAGTTGTTACACCATTTCTCGTCAAAGCAATTTTCAAGATGATTGAAACATATTATGACTTTCGTCACATGGTAAAGATAAACTCGGTTAAAGCGAAAAGCTTATCAACACATATTTCGAGAGATATATAGGCGAGGTATACTCAACTCGAAATACCAAATATGTATAATCCAAGTCTATATATATAGCATACGATTTCTTGTCTCAAAGAGTATGAGATAGATTAGATAAAATTTTGAGTGACAGACAAGTTCAAGTATTCACATACCTTTTTGTCGAGAAGTTCCACCGGTTCCTTGAGTAGTTCTTCTTCTTGTATGATGGATCGCCATGAAGTCCTTGAGCTCAACTACACTTTCTATCCTAATCCGAGACTTAGCTATAATAGACTAGAAATCAAGACTTATAGTTTTGATCACTAACATTGACAAACATGCTTGAGATAGCAACGCATGCGAGTTCGACCGAGCAATGCTCTAACAAATTGGTCATGCTCGACATAAGAAAACCTATGGAGCAACACAATATATACACAAAGATGTGGATCAGGGAAGGACCAATACTGCGGAATTAACAAAGATTCATTCTATTTTTCATCACTACTTGCAGAATGACATACAATAGACTTAATATTTGTAATCAAAAGTTCATCATGTCTTCCATCAATAAAGACATAATAGGCTTAACTTTTATTGTCAAAAGTTCATTCTATATTTTATCAATACTTTCGTACCGACATATAATATTGATAACTTTTGAGCACATATAGGACAATCAAAGTTCACGGACATAACAACATATCCCGTAACAATTTGCAATATACGAAAACATAAAGATTAATATTGCAAAAATCATCTTCCAAATAACTTAGAATTTAAATAAATAAATCTAAAAACATTGAAGATGAAAACATTGGCAATAGCTATGTGTACTCACAATAATGGCTATTCCAAACCCTTGTTATCCTTCTTAAAAACACAAGAATAAAATTGTCATAAGAAGTTGCTTAGACAAAATCAAAAGAAACTCTAAAAACCAAACAAAACCATAAACAATAATCAGAGTTCACAACTGAAACCTTCACGGGTCTCCAGACCTTCAAGTTTGTGACTGACAACATCATCTGCAACTTCGGAGAATATATCCTCTTTGAGAAGATCCTTAAAATGTGACTTCATGAGAACAAGGTCAGAGTTAAGCTTTTTCAACTCAGATCGCAACACATTAAGATCCATCATAGAGTTCTCAAGCTTCAGTTTTGTCTTCTCAAGGTCAGTGAGAAAACCATGAACTACTTCAACAGAGACCATCTCAGCATTTTCTCGATCTTGATGAGAGAAAGCATAGTAGCAGGATACACAGGGTTCGAGTTTGTTAGATTCAACAAGGGTTCTTTTCTTCTTTAAAACGAACTCAAGGTAAACGTCATCATCAATTGAATCAGCTGGTAAATCCCAAGAACTTGAAGGAGACCCCATCTTTGAAAATAAAAACTAGAGTATGCGCACTCTTGTAAAAGGTTCGGTATAAATAAGGTTTCACAGGGAAGCATAAATTAGGGTTTCCAAGTATGGTCCGTCCCATGTAACGTAAGTACATGTACGAACACGAGCTTTCCCCTATTGGTAAAAACACCAACAACAAAATTGCACAAACAAGTTTAGCAAAAATTTGCTGAGTCAATAAATTCACATCACTTGGCTCAACAATAAATTTGTTCTCACAAGAGAAAAATTTAGAGCACAACAATTTTGACACAAGAAAATATCTCAAAGTAAAATTAAAACCGAACAGAAATACATGTTCAGAAATTACAATCCAGCTAAGAAAAACAAGAAAATAGCTAGATAATCAAAAAATTTCTCAATAAGTATACCTGACTATATCTCACTCAACCAGGATTTTTTTGTGAGTGAGAATTCAACCTTGTGATTAATTAGCACAAGTATGAGCCATGAGCTCATTAAATGAACGTTGTTTTCGATTAAACCTCTTTCTCCTGATCTTTGGAGGAAAACCGTTATGATGTGAAATGTTATGAAAAAACTTACTATCATCAAAATATGACGCATAGTATGGATTCTTACTTTAAGAATTTTGATCATCGGGAATTGACAGCCTGTTGATGATTTCTTTATAACCTTCAATTGTCACTTTTAGGTTGTCTTCTAGATCTCTATTTTTGCATCCTTCTTCTGGTACCTTCTTCACATCACAAACAACATTATCTCCCTTTTTAATTGAAGAAGATCCACGAGTTCTTCTTGAACGAATTGGTTTAGGGAAACTGTTTCGTTTTTGAACATTTGAGGAACACATCAAACTGACTTTCTTGGTACAATACACAGGGTGAGTACTAAAACCAATTTGTTTAGACATACGAATGTTAGTTACACTTTTGAGAATCAAATATAAGGTGTGTTGAAGACGAACAATAGAATTGTCATTCAACCTAAAATTCCCCTTTTGTTCAACATGTCCTTTTGAATCACAAAAGAGACATACTTTTTGATCACCAGAGTGATTAGAGGGAACAATCTCAATACCATCGTCGGGAGACTTCTTCCTTCCATGTGATGTGGATATTCCTTGATTAGAGGAAGACAAGAGCACATCTTTTCATACAGGAAGGGATTTCGGTTTTGCTTATAGGATGGAATTGTTTCAATTAAATCAGAAGCAATTGGTATAGTGGAATCTTTGGAACATTCTTGAACAAAGAGTTTACTCAAAAGAAGTTCAATTTCCAAAGCATCCTCTTTGAGTTTTTCCTCAAGGAGCGTTCATGAAGAATAGACTGAGGCGTTTTTCTCTCGAAGGACCTTTAAAATAGAGTCACGCTCATTCACCATACCAGCAAGAACATTGAATTTGTTTTTCAACCTATTGACATCATCAGCCTGGATTCTAACAAGTTTTAGAATCACTACACTCTCCTTTAATGCATTCCTTTCAGCTTCAGAGTCAGACTCGTCAGTAAGGTAGTCAGGTTAACACTTTTCAATGTCTGTCTGTTTCATTGGAATACTGGGTTCATCTGTATTCGAGATTGACAAATCTTTCTCTTTGATAGATTTCATAGAAACGGAACTTTTATTTCTGGCGATGCGTTTATCTGAGATAGCACTTCTGTCCATAATCAGATCGCTACAAACACAGACTTATAAGGTCTTAAACGTTTTTTCCTTCTCTGATACCAACTGAAAGGGGGGGGGGGGGTCTAACAACCACACCCAACAATTCGTTTGGCAAACTGAGAGGACTTACTCCAATATACTTTCAAGAGAATCAACTAGACTGTCAGAATCAATGTATAGAAAATTATATCAAAGGAGTTTATATATCTATCTCTCAATTCAATCCGCAATCAGAAAACAGGAAATTGCGAGCCCGATTGAATATAAGAGAAGTAACTTGAACGGTACCAAAGTCCAATGTTCAAGGATCAATCAATTTCAATCAACAACCAAAGGTTGGATTTCCCAATTGATCGATTCAACGCACAACCTATGATATTTCAATTATATAACAAAATCTAATGCGGAAAAAAAAATAACACATACATCAGAATTTTGTTAACGAGGAAAACCGCAAATGCAGAAAAACCCCGGGACCTAGTCCAGCTTTGAACACCACACTGTATTAATCCGCTACAGACACTAGCCTACTACTAATGAACTTCGGACTGGAGTGTAGTTGAACCCTAATCAATCTCACACCGATTTAAGGTACAGTTGTCTCCTTACGTCTCTGATCCCTGCAAGATACTACGCACTTGATTCCCTTATCCGATCTCACCCACAACCAAGAGTTGCTACGACCCAAAGTCGAAGACTTGATAAACAAATCTGTCTCACACAGAAAAGTTTATTAGAATAGATAAATCTTCCTCCCACAGAAATACCTATGAGTTTTGTTCCGTCTTTTGATAAATCAAGGTGAACAAGAACCAATTGATAAACCAGACTTATATTCTCGAAGAACAACCTAGTATTATGAATCACCTCACAATAATCTAAATCGTACGGAAGTGAAACTAGATATTGTTGAATCACAAACGATGAGACGAAGATATTTGTGATTACTTTTTATCTTGCCTATCGGAGAAATAAATCTCGAGCAGATCTTAGAGAAGATAATACTCAAACGATAGAATCAAGCAAGATCAGAACACGCAACTACAGAGAAAATAGTTGGGTTTGGCTTCACAATCCCAATGAAGTCTTCAAGTCGTTAACCTACAGGGTTTCGTGAAAAACCTAAGGTTAAAGGAGAATTGACTCTAGTTTATGAAATCACACAGGAGGTGGGGGGATTAGTTTTCCCAGTTTCTAGAGTTCTCCTTCATATAATTTTCAAATCAGGGTTTGCAATCTAAGTTACCTTGGTAACAAAGCATTCAATATTCACCGTTAGATGAAAACCGGATTAAACCCAAGCTAATATATTTCAACTGTTAGATCGAACTTAGCTTGTCACACACAAATGAAATGTACCTTCATTTAGGTTTCGGTAACCGTACCTAAACGTGTACACCAAGTTGGCTCAATAATAGTTAACGAAGTTAGCCATATAAACACTCTCATATCAACCTTGTTCATCTTAACCATAACTAGTTCAAATGACTCAAATGAAACTAGTTAAAGATTTGTTCAATTGCTATATTCTCATAGAAGTATACAAGAACACAATTGAAGAAAAATAGGTTTGATTCAGTCGAATCAATTCATGAACATTATAGCCACGGTTTGAAAAGATTGCATTCCTTATTATATAAATGTTTAAATTCACGTACACAACTGATTTTAGAACTTTAACCTTCAAGTATGCAAACGGGTACGCATACTTGAAATACCCGGACCAAGATTGGGTTTCGCCAGTACGCAAACGGGTACGCGTACTTCCAATCCCAGCAGAAATTCTCGGTCATGAAACTTATGCCAGTACGCATACGGGTATGTATACTTAGGTTCCCGGATTTCTCAAACCAACAGGTGCGCATACTATGGTTCCGGACATGGATTACATATGTGCAAGAGTACACAACATGTCACAATCCAATAATGGTTAAGTGTTCTAAACTCTTATTTCAATAATTGAAACTTTCTTAGAGGATGACGATAGCCGTTTTCACACACTATTAGCATCAAAGTGATTTTCAAGTTATTGAAATAATCATAACTAAACATTCCAAGTCTACGCCACAAACCATGTAAGATGTTACTCGGCAATTTTCACATGATCATCTTTTGACTTTCGTCAAGAATATAAGATGAACTTGATCGAAGCGAAAGCTTGCCAACACATATTTCGAGAAATATGTAAGCGAGTTAAACTCAGCTCGAAATATCAAATGTGCATAGTAGAAAACTATATAGCACCACGACTTATGTCTCAATATTGGAGATATAGTAGAAATAGACTTTCCAAGTGATAGATGAGTTTCAGTCTCCACAAACCTTTTGTTGATGAAGTTCCACAAGCTCTCCTTAGTAGTTCTTCGTTTTCAAATGATGAACGCCTAGTCCGAGACATCTATAAGTAGACTAGAAATCAAGACTTATAGTTTTGATCACTAACATTGACAAACATGATTGAGATAGCAACGCATGCAAGTTCCAGTGAGCAGTGCTCTAACATATTTGTGTAGATAAACGATCTAGTTGGGGAAGAGAAAAGGATAATTTAGTCAAACATATAAAATTTTCTAACACGTCTTCGCGTAGAATATCCAAATAGGATATTAAATAGTATCTTTTAGATTCTAGGATATTAGAACAATAAAAAAAAATTACACGTCTTTTATACCCATATTTTTTTTAAGGGTTGTTCAACCAATTTTGTGTTAACAGGATGCCTTGGATTAATGAGCTTTTGCAAGATACCTTTTTTTGGAGGTTTATGTAGTCTAACATTTCAAGGGGCCGATAACTTGTATTCTTGTAAAGTCTGAAAATTCACAAAGCTATAATGTTTAGATTATCCTTCCAAGCCACAAAAATACTAATGAGAGTTTTTAACCAAAGAGGTATATCATGACTCAAAAAATTGAGTTATGCAGTCCAACATCTTTAGCATATTTTGCTAGATTATCAGCCACCTCAACAGTCTATAGGTACATGTGTACAAACCCAGGTGATTCCCTTCATTATTAAACATAATCATCCCAGAATTCATGGTTTATTTATTTTTTTGAACACAAGAAAGAAAATCCCTTGATAAAGGTTCTGGATTACATGACACTTATCCTCTGGCAGTTGCAATTTGATGCTACCGGGGTTGATTGTTCCATAGTCTATTGATTCTCTCAACTCTAGCTAATTTAGAAAGAACATTTACTACATTATTCCTCTTCTTTGGTACACTACCAGGAGGAAAATTCCGTGAACACTAATCTAATGTTTGTGATAAAATTACAAAGTCTCCAATCAAGGAAAAAACTTTGCTTATTGACTGTATCTACCACCAGTTTGGAGTGAAACTCGAAATGCACTCTTTCTAACCGTACTTCTTTTGCCCAGCTCACTGCCTCCCATAACCTCATGCACTCCTAGCTTCATTTGCATAAAAGTTGATCTTTGTAAATGTACTAGGTATTACTAGGGCCTTACAGTGTCATGATACACAAAGTCTTTGGTACATAACTTATTGTTTTTAACCTCATATGTCCCGTGAAAATATTTTTAAAATATCATTAATGTGCTTCTGTTAATATCCAGGTACCACCATTAAATGTTTCTTAAATATTTTTGCAATTTTAAGGATGCATTTTGTTCTAATTCAACCTTTTATCCCAGTATACTGCTTTTTAGTCAAGGTTGTTCAACATATTACATGCTAATATAACATTGAATGATGCATAAGTTTACTTCTACATTTTCAATAATACTTTGAGTCACATATAGACTATTTTCTTAGGAAAATAAGAATAAGCTTCTAGAAGTTTCTAATATGTTACTATTTGTTTTCTAATTTCCTAATTTAGTATGAGAAACTAATTTGATTGCTCATGATTTTTTGGAGCAGTTACACGTTGATATGCTAAAAAAAATTAACAATGATAGCAGGTTCTAAAGTTTTATTCAACCTAGTATAGAACTCATTCAATGTAAGTTAATATGCATGTTTGGATCATATGATAATAAGAATCCATAAATAAAATATTGTTGATAGAATCGAAGATGTAGATCATAAATTGTGTTTCATTCTCAATGGTGATCAAAAATACCATGGCTTTGAAGATTTTAGAATTAAATTTGAACTTATATAAAAGTAAAGCCACCCTACATAACCCGTTCAAGTTTTCTCTTAAAAAAACAAATTATATTCATAAAGTTGAAGATCATTAAACAACTAACACATAAAAAAAAGAATTTTTTTTATAATCATTCACCAACTTACACATAAAAAACTGAGATATTCATTTTCATTTACAATTGTCCTAATTCTACCAACAGGTAATAAATTCCCCATTCACGAAAAATATAATCTTTCCCATTAATTTCATCAATGCATATCAATCAATAATATCATGAGCAGAAACAATATTCTTGTTTTTATGTTTCCCGACCTTGATTTGGTCTTTTTTTGCTTATTTTTCAAAACATCCCAAATAATTCCACAAAGTAAGTTCATCATGTTTCGTCATTGCATTGTTGAAGAAGTCTTCAAGCCCCTCCAAACCCAATTCATGTATTAATATCTTGGCCTCCTCTAACTTGGTTGGCTTTTTTCTTTGATATCCGATAACATGGTCGCTCGTTTTTGTCATTTTTTTTAACTCGGTCCTCTTTTTTATTTCCTATTAAAGTTCATGTTCTTGATTTTCTTTTATTTTCTTACTTTTGTAATTTTGTTGACTAACTAAGTATGATGTGTGTTTATTTTCTGTATTGCATATTATGTTCTTTGACTCTAAACCACCCTCTTAAATATCTAAAGTTAAATTAGCGGATATAAAGGTTAAAATATACATTTTTTTAATGTTTAATTACGTTTTCTACTAAGTCGACAAAACTGTTATTTTTTAGATTGGTCATGTTTAAATGCATACGTAAACCTTGTCTTTCGTTGCCATAACCTCCTTAGTCCTACTGTTACATTATACGAAATATCACCTTGTTTACTTAGTTAAGACAACTACTTACGGTGAGTATGACCTACTTAGTTAAGACAACTACTTAAAATTAAATATGTAATAGTTAAATCTTGTTTGAAATTTTCCAACTACTTAAAATTACTACTGAGACCTAATTTTATATTAGTAATTTGGTCGATCTTTAATTACTGAGACCCATTGCTCCAGAACGTGAACATGTAAGTAAGATCCATTGCTTTATGATATTGACTTATACTTATGTTTAGAGTAATTAACTATTTGATTATTCGACGTTGTCCGCAATATGTAGTGTATATGCGTTGCTACCATTTGTTCAAATAATTAAAAAAAGAAAAAAAGAATCGTCCAACATGAAAACTTAGTCGACAATCTGTCCATATAAAAAAAAAACTCTTATTTTTGTTGTAGCCGGTATGCACAAGACAAAGATTTATTGATGGCTTTTACCCGCGATGCGACATTGATCTTAGACCGCCATCCTCTATATTGGGAACCAAGGCATTGTATCGACTTCATTTATAAACTTGCGGGTGTCATAGCATCAACATCATCAATCAAACATAATAGAAAAGAACTTCCCAGACGATTTATTTCTTTGATGAAAACTATCATAGTCAACAGTTGGGATGAATTTTTCCCAGCCAATTGTCAGGAGAAGATTGCAGAGTTCAATCACGCTGATTCTGCAGATTACACCATGGGAATAGGCCATCACATCATGCATTACCGACAAGATACACCCCCAACAACAGGTTTTTCTTTTAACTATTTTACTTCTCTTTATTTTTATAAATCCTTCATTATTTTTTATATTTAATATATGGACCATTTTATCATTACAAATTGGTTTCCTGATAAAAAAAATTTGTGTGAAAGAGATATTAATTGAAAGGTTTCCTGATAAACAAATTGGGAACGTGTTCGGGTTTTAGTTAAAACTATTTTCGTGATAAATATGTTCTTCAAATATCTGGATTTGATACATGAATCTTACTATTCTCTTTTACATGAAACATGTTGGCCGAGTCCTATGGAAATAGTGAAGAAGTGTTTTTTTTTTGTTTTATATAGTTTTTTTTTATATATTTCAGGAGTAATTACTTCCACATCCAGATGAATTCTGGGCTAAATTTAACAACCGATACCCACACTACTTGATAAAAAGTTCCAATGTTGTGGAGCGATTCTTTGGCAATGCTGCAAATCGAACAAAGTGGAATTTGGATGCTATTATTAGAGTTGACTTTTTCAACGACCTCATACTTAATCCACGATCAGGTGGTGTAAGAAATTGGTGCAAGCCTTTTGGCCAATTTCTTGCCTTTGCAAAACAGTGAAAACTTATTGGGACTTATGTTTTTCTTTCCGAAGCTTTCGTACTTATATTTATTAATATTGTAATAATTTTTTAGGATTTGGTATGGTATTGGACAATATATATTTATTATATTAACACTTATATATTTCCATCTTATGCATCTCACCTCGGCAACCATGGTAAACTAGTTGTTTAACCCATATACTCGGACAACTATGTGATCATGATTGAGTAAATTATCATGCATGATTGAAAGACCCGTAGTTTATAAAGGAAATTTGACTCCTCTAGAGTCTATACTAACTTTTATATTTGTAATGGAAAGGAGAAAGAGTTGTTATATTGGTTTTAATAATATCGAGTGTGAATCTGTGAATTGTGAGTGTGCAGTGTAATGAGCACGTGGGAGATCAGTGTCGAGAGAAAATAGCCAAGAGTATATAATCTTGTCCCTGTCTTGTAAATAATTATCTTCTTTTATTTAATCAATTCATTGATTCAAATCATCTCAATGCAATGTAGACATTCAATTAATTTGAATGTAGTATGGTATCAGATATCATACCTACGAATCACAATTTTTGGGTATCAATTCATTTTTCCGCTGCAACAATCTTAATTTTCTTTAATTCAATTTCATATGATGTTGTTCTTCATCAAACTCTACTTAATCTTCATCACAAATCTGCAGTTGTTCTTCATCTTACAAAGAATTAAATTTTCAGATCTAGATTTTCTTACATTCACATCTTCCAAATTCATCTTCAACATACGTTTATTATCATAATTTTTTTTAATGTGATCTAATTTCTTAATCAAGATTTTTGTTCTTGATTCTTGATGATGAGAGAGTCTGAGCGTGTTCTAGCTCGCAACACCAAGGTCTAGTTAAGGAAAAAACCTAAAGTCGTTCCACTGATTAGACTCAACAGAAGATTGACAAGTTGTTGGGTCTGAATTCTTATTTCAAGGAAGTCATCAACAAGGTGTTGAAGAACCTTGTGTTTCTAATAAAGTTTATGTGACTGAATTTCGTATTGGAGTTGGTGTATGTATGAATCAAAAGGTTAGAGTTCTGTTTATTTCATTCTTGCTGCGTATAAAGTTTAATTTGAAGTTTTCATGGAGCTAGTATGAAGTTGTGATTACTGATGGTTCTTAGTGGGAAGTTGAATTTGATCCCGATGCTATCTTGCAACGTCCTTAAGAGGATTAAGCATGATTTTAGGTCTAAAATTCAGTTGTAGTGTTTGAGATCTTGGTTATTTTAGTTTCCTATTTGGTGTTTAGGTTAAAATCTCTTACCTCATCAACTATCATCTGAGTCTATGCTGGTAATCTTTAACTTTATCTTTAGATTACTTTAGTTTTAATCTCATGTGTTCCACTTCTACATCACTACCTTAACAACAAACAATTCCGTTTGGAAAAGTTTTTTTCATCATAACTAGATTTGTGGAAACTAGTTTTTTAATCAAGTCCTACTTGTGTTGATACCCGGAGCATTTAAATCCGAGCATGCCTATCTCTGCTACACATTGTCTAGATTAGAGAAAAGCTTAATGTTGTTCCATATGAAAGTGAGGAAAATCTCCTCTTGAATCGCAGATGTACATTGGTGAGTGTTTGTTGCACATTATATGCTTAGATTGCCTATTTTTCATTTCATCCCATTGACGTTAGTTTTAGTACAGTCCTCGTCATGTTTGAGATCACGAGTGAGTTGGCTTGCGTGTTTGATGGTGAAACTGAAGATGCTTTTATGGAATTGAAATTGGTGAGATATATTAAGTACAAGTTGAAGTTCTCTTTGATATATCATCATATGATTCTATGTGCAGCCTACAATTCTTTATCTTTTATCCCTTTTAGTTGCTTTTCCATTTCTTCCAGTGCATAATAGTGAACACCAATATTCGGTGGAGCATGTGTCACGGTTTTAGTGGTCGTATACAAGGTAACTGTATAGCCTCGGATATAGACAAGAGTCTGAGGAGCAGCAGATCCCTTCCTAATCTGCTTTACCCCATCTCGAGGAAGCATACCTCGACGGCTTAGATGGTAAGTAAACCCTACTCTAGGGAGGTGACAACTGGCGAAAGGACAGAGGTAGCTGACATATCTAATCAGCATTTAATGTCGTGAGCCTTATCTACACGTCTGGTCAAAGCGCGTGGAGGAAGAATGAGTTGGCATTGTCTGACTGGCGAAGGCATGCGGTGAACGAAAGTACAACCTGCACTAAGGTTGAGAAGTTTACAAGGGAACGTGGGTCAGCTGAGGTTGTAGAGATCGACTGGAGAAAGTGTTCGGCCAATGAAGGTACCATTTGTACGGAAGATACATCAGGATACGATGGAGCCAAAGACAACGAAGATGTTTCTGGAGCGGAAGGGGCTATAAATACCAAACTCCACCAATAAATAAAGGCATTCAATACCCGAAGGAGATAAAATCTAGTCTTAAGCTTATACCTCTTTAATGTTTAGAACTTAAGTATTTACTATATCTCGAGTTCTCTCTATTACTTTGGGAAGCATTTAAGACCTATGTAATCCTCACTACTTAATACAAACAAACACTCATTACCCCGTGGACATAGACGAATGTTGAACCACGTAATCTCTTGTGTCTCTTGATAACTTAGTAGTATTTACATTACATTAGTATTATTCGTTATTATTGTATTTATCTTGAGTACCTTTTATTACCAACCATGTCAGTTCAACTGAGACATCTTTACTACTTAATATCGGATTCTATGAGCTGTTTACATTACGTAGACTATGAGAAAAATAGTAGTCACAGTTTGGAGCTAGAATACAGGCTCCGTATGTTTGAGTTGTTATTATCATTTTTTACAAATCTTTCTTTTGAAAAAGAGGTCTTAGTCTAAAAAGGATGGATATCACTTCCTAGTGATACATTCGTCCCTCTTTTACGTAACTTCTTTGAGTTCTTAGCCTCAAACGACTTGCACTATTGTAGATCTACAAAGTTTTCTTCTTTAAACTCTTCAAAAACGTTATAATTTTGTTTGTACGAGAAAAAATCCTTTTCCGTCAAAGTATCCTTTGGATCTGAGTATATCTGAACACGAGGGAATCTCAGTGAAAATTTAAGGAGAATAAACCTTAAAAATCATTTACTAGCTTCAAATCTTTAAGGATCTGACACCTTTTTTAGTTTTTACCAACATTTATTACCACATTTTTACAGAGGTGTCAGTCAAAAATTAAATACCCATCTTTTCAAAACTTGTCTGGGTAGCTTTCTAAAAAGCTGCGTAGGCGCCTTCTGTGTCAGAGCATTAATTACTACTTTAACGAAGTCCCAAAGCAGCGGACCTTGTCATTTTATTCTGTGTTCTCAGGAAAAAACCGAAGGTATGCAGAAACCAAGTGACGTACCATCAAGTTCAAGACCCGTTGTCACCATAGCAAGGTCACAAAACCCGTCACGTGCAAATCAAAGAACCGAAGCAAAGGACGGACAAAGCGAGATAACAAGAAGAACGGCGGACAGCCGACAACCTATTCCTGCTGAGGGGATAGGGAAAACATTTGGAGTACAACCACATTAGGGCATGCCGTTACTGGAGGCCTCTCATGTTACGCAGCCTCCTGCTGCTAACAGAGGGTTACCCAGAACCTTAGCTCCTGATGAACGAGGGTTGGGGAACCTAACACCAGTTCAGATCAATTCCGATGCTCCAGTAATAGAAGAAGAAGTAGAAGACTCTGAGGACCCATCAGACAATACTCCTCAGGGTGGCGAATCAACAACGAAGAGCAAATGGCAGCGTATGTGGCATCTCTGCTATTGCGCAACAAGGAGCATGAGGATGCGATGCAAGTGATGGCTCAGGAGAACCATAACTTGAAAGATCTACTGGAGGTACCGATCGAAGGTTCCAAAACTCACCCTCCCTTAAAGAGGCGTGACCAAGGAGCTATCTGATAAACATGTATATGCTACATTTTATACCCATATTTATATTAGCTATGATACAATATTTTAGTTACTAATACTACTTTAGTTCTTTTGTAGAAAGTACAAGTGAATTCGATCATCCAGCGAATAAACAAAAAAATGTGAGACTTATGGTGTTTGCGACGAAAATGGAAAAATGTGGTTGGCCTGGTACTTCCATATATCAGCAACCACAATGATGAAATGTGGTTGGCCTGGTATTTCCATGTATCAGCAACCACAATGATCAATTATGTTGGCATGATATTTCTATATATCAGCAGCACTTATTATGCTGGCCTGGTATTTCCATGTATCAGCAACCGGGTTGGCCTGGTATTTCCATGTATCAGCAACCACAATTATGAAATGGGGTTGGCCTGGTATTTCCATATATCAACAACCACAATGATGAAATGAGGTTGGCCTGGTATTTCCATATATCAGCAACCACAATGAAAAAAATGACAAAATGTAGCTGGCCTGGTATCTCCATATATATCAGCAGCATAAAATTATTTCATAGGCGAGCCACAAACACAACAAATGAATTGAAATCAAAGTGGGGTTGACACATGCAAACTAAAAATGAGAGTATTTTATCTTTCTTACTTTATTACAAATATATTCCACCGGGAAAGATAATTTATTTGCCATGTGAAGAATTAATTGAGGAATATTTACACGTGAGATTATTTTTGAAATAAAGTAACTCTTTCTTCATTTGGGAGATTTTGGAAATAAGGAGAGATTATTATTTCATTAGAAGAACGAGGTGGCAATACTATTTGGGGAAAGATACTGATGACGACATCAACTTGCATGCAAGATATTTTCACAGAATAATTTATTTTGATTCTTTGATTAATGAAATAAAAGAAAGGGAAGGTTATAAGAAGGGGTGTCGACTATTTGAGAGGAGAGCCTGGCCACAGGTCCGTAAGTAGAGAAGGGTTTTGAAGTTTTATTTTCGATTCTTTATTTTTCATTAGTTAGAGTTTAATTTTAATATGTTTATGTCTTTTGAGAAAGCCATTTCTAGCTAGTGTTATGTTAGGGTTTAGGTAGAAACCAATAAATTGTGTAAACTCTATATTTATATGCTCAATAATGATTTGAATGACTAGTAGTTTTTCTTCATATAGCTTGGTATTTTATTGTTCATGTGATTTCATTTATTATTTATGCTTTTCAATTGACATGGCGTGCTTTGGTTAAATCCCTTGACGTGATATGCTTTAGGATTGATAGGTAATTCTTTAGAATCACTACCCTTGAAGCGAAGAAAATTATAGCGGAGAAACAATATTTGAAAATTCATGGAATAGGTTTTTAAAGATTAGTAGATTTTGCATAATTAATTGGTGGAAAGCGAAAATCCTAACAACCTTCTATCATTTTGTTTATCGTTAAATTTATTTATTATTTCATTTTGTGTGAATTTCTGAAAACTCTTGAAAACATCATATTGTTGATTAGTTATTCTTGGTATTACTTAGTAGTGGTATTTCACACTCCTCGTGGGAACGACCTGTACTTTCCATTGTCTACAAGTTAGACGCTGTGCACTTGCAGTAATATTATTGTAGGTTTTCGAGCCTACAAAGTTTTTGGCGCCGCTGCGGGGGAGTGGTTACAAAATACTCTCTAGTTGATATCATTGTATATAGTTTATTTTTAGTTTTTATACATAATTTATTTTTCTTTTTCTTTTAGATTTTCCTTAGTTTCTTTTTACGCAGTTTGTTTGATTTTTTTTTTTAGGTACCTTAGTCCGAAGTGCTGCGGGCGAAAAGCAAGTATGTACTCGGCAAGCTTTTGCAGGATCCACTTGGAAGATCCATTAGAGGTTTGCTTAGCTCATTTTGGGTTTGGTTTTGATGATGATAGTGTTATTTTTGAAGTCAATGCCTTGTTAGACTCCACACTGTTGCTAGACACTAATAAATGGAACCCCAAATTAGAACCTCTAGTTTTGTCCGAGTCTCGACTAGTTCCATCAGTCGAGAAAGATCCGACCTTGACCCTTAAGCAATTAAGTTCTAAATTTTTTTGTCTTGATGATATTAATAATGAAACCGTTTTATATGATAATGGGTCTATGAGTCGTGATATTATTGCTCCATTGAGCTCTTGTTCCGCGGAAATTATTTCAGCTGATTTAGAACCTGATTTAGAGCGTGTTCCGCCAATAAAAACTGTCAAACAATCTGAATTTGTTGCGTATGGGAATGATTTACTTATCCCATCTATGCATTATTTGAATATCACTTACAGTTTTCGATTGAGAATGAATTTACATACCGTTTTGGTGGTTTATAGTGTTCACAGGGACATATCTTCAGCTGACCGGATTAGTTGGGATGATCCTCAACTTTTTAGACTTTATATATATGATTGGATGTCTGCTTTGGGGTACCAACCTCACCTTGTTTGATACTACATGCTATTGGCAAGTAGGGAAACAAATACATTTCGCTTCATGGGAGTCAACCCATCAGATTTGTTCCCTCTACTCTATCTCTTATTTTTATTGTTTATTTTTGTATTTCCCATCTTAATTTCTACGTTGGATGACTCAATTACACTGAGGAAAATGTAATATTTAAGTGTGGGGGAGTGGGTAATTATCCATATTTTTGCTGGTTTTCACTTTTCTGAGAATTAAAAAAATAAAATAAAAATCAATTGCATAATATCTCTATTTTGCTCGAGGACTAGCAAAATATAAGTGTGGGGGCGTTGATAAGCATGTATATGTTACATTTTATACCCATATTTATATTAACTATGATACAATATTTTAGTTACTAATACTATTTTAGTGCTTTTGTAGAAAGTAAAAGTGAATTCGATCATCCAACGAATAAACAAAAAAATGTGAGACTTAATGGTGTTTGCGACGAAAATGAAAAAAATGCGGTTGGCCTGGTACTTCCATATATCAACAACCACAATGATGGAATGTGGTTGACCTAGTATTTCCATGAATCAGCAACCACAATGATCAATTATGCTGGCCTGGTATTTCTATATATCAACAACACTTATTATGATGGCCTGGTATTTCCATGTATCAGCAGCCGGGTTGGCCTGGTATTTCCATGTATCAGCAACCATAATTATGAAATGGGGTTGGCCTGGTATTTCCATATATCATCAACCACAATGACGAAATGAGGTTGGCCTGGTATTTCCATATATCAGCAACCACAATGAAAAAAATGACAAAATGTAGCTGGCCTGGTATCTCCATATATATCAGCAGCATAAAATTGTTTCATAGGCGAGGAACAAACGCAGCAAATGAATTGAAATCAAAGTGGGGTTGGCACATGCAAACTGAAAATGGGAGTATTTTATCTTTCTTACTTTATTACAAGTATATTCCACCGGGAAAGATAATTTATTTGCCATGTGAAGAACTAATTGAGGAATATTTACACGTGAGATTATTTTGGAAATAAAGCAACTCTTTCTTCATTTGGGAGATTTTGGAAATAAGGAGAGATTATTATTTCATTGGAAGAACGAGGTGGCAATACTATTTTGGGAAAGATACTGATGACGACATCAACTTGCATGCAAGATATTTTCATAGAATAATTTATTTTGATTCTTTGATTAATGAAATAAAAGAAAGGGAAGGTTATAAGAAGGGATGTCGACTATTTGAGAGGAGATCCTGGCCACAGGGCCGTAAGTAGAGAAGGTATTTGAAGTTTTGTTTTTGATTCTTCATTTTTCATTAGATAGAGTTTAATTTTAATATGTTTATGTCTTTTGAGAAAGCCATTTCTAGCTAGTGTTATGTTAGGGTTTAGGTAGAAACCAATAAATTGTGTAAACTCTATATTTATATGCTCAATAATGATTTGAATGACTAGTAGTTTTTCTCCATATAGATTGGTATGTTATTGTTCATGTGATTTCATTGATTATTTATGCTTTTCAATTGATATGGCGTGCTTTGGTTAAATCCCTTGACGTGATATGCTTTAGGATTGATAAGTAATGCTTTAGAATCACTACCCTTGAAGCGAAGAAAATTACAGCGGAGAAATAATATTTGAAAATGCATGGAATAGGTTTTTAAAGATTAGTAGAGTTTGCATAATTAATTGGTGGAAAGCGAAAATCTTAACAACCTTCTATCATTTTGTTTATCGTTAAATTTATTTATTATTTCATTTTGTCTGAATTTCTGAAAACTCTTATAAACATCATATTGTTGATTAGTTATCTTGGTATTACTTAGTAGTGGTATTTCACACTCATCGTGGGAACGACCTGTACTTGCCATTGTCTACAAGTTAGACGCTGTGCACTTGTAGTAATATTATTGTAGGTTTTCGAGCCTACCACTATCTCAGCGCACCGAAGGGGTGGTCTCAACCCACCAACAATTCATCCACCAGCAGAAGCCAGGATAACAAGACACGACCCAGATGAGACAGATCCCTCATACAGGCCTTCTCAGTCTTATTACGATGAGACATTGTCCAGGGACGCTCACAACATTGGGATGGTCATGGAACAAATGGAAAAGATGCTAAAATAAATCCAATGATTGAAAACCAATCACGCAGGCGCAAGATTGGAGGAGGTACTTCAGGAAGTGACAACATCTCCGTTGTCCCATCGCATTTTAAGGGAACCTATCCTTGCGAAATGCCCGGTACCTAAGTTCCAAGAATACAATGGTACCTCACATCCCGCAGCTCACCTACGATACCATATTCGTGTCCTTTCCCATTAGGAAAGAGATGAGGTAGTACTTTTTAGGTACATCCCCGCAAGCTTAACATGATTAGCGCTAGCATGGTATGACAACCTACCATCAAACTCGATTGACTCGTTCGAGCAATTGTCAGCCGTTTTCTTGGAGACGTACATGTACAACAAGACTACGAAGGCAGGGTTAGATATGTTATTTTATTTAGCTATCGGACCCCGGGAAACATTGATGCAATACACTGACTGGTGGCAGAAAACGTGTCAAGCAATTGGCAAGGTCAGCCCATAAATTAACATTAATTGTTATAAATATGGCCTTGATAGGACATCATCTATCTTCGTGGATCTCCACAATCGGACACTTGATTCCGAATGGGAGCTTCGGGTCATTCAAGACCGCTATATCAGACTTGAAGAGATCCGGAAGGACAATCCCAGAGCACAGACCAAAGCAACAATTGCTCCGCAACGCGCCAACTCTGGAACCAATTCCGAAACAATCTAAGAGGCAGAACGAAGCTGGGGGCAGAACCAACTCTAGGGACAAAAGATAGAAGTACGGAGATGGAAAGATAAAGGAAACATCATGGATGAATTTGAAGATAAAGTCTATACAAAGCTCAACAAAACTTTCTCTCACATCATGAACAAGGAAGGAGAGAAGTCAGACTTTCCATACCCTAACACTAAAGGAAAGCATATAGATAAAACGATGGAATCTAAGGAGTATTGTGCATACCACAGGTACTACGGGCATACAACTGACGCGTGTTACCACCTAAGGAACAGAATTCAGCGACTCATGGATGATGGAAAACTCAGGGAGTATTTGCAGCTACCACCTACCAGCACTGATGAGACTTCAAAGAAAAGGGTGGATCTACCACAAGACGGAAAATACATTAGCATGATCACATTCTCGGACGAAACTCAGGAGGAGATACTCGAATATATTCTCGAACTTGCTCAGAACAGAAAGAAGATAGAAATACACGAAGTGTTTAAACTAAGTGGACCACCAACTAGCACATGGGAGGAATAGATGGCCACGCCATTAAAATTCTCAACAAAGGACGTCAACCAGGAGGTCGAAATGCACAATGATCCACTGGTGATCACTCTTCTCATCCACGGATGGAACGTTACGAAGGTTCATATCGACGGGGGCGGCTCGTTAAATATCTTTGTTTACGAACCATACCTACGTATTGGTTACCCACCCTCTACCTAGCAGCAACTAACTACGCTGTAAGCGTAATATTCTTATGAATCCAAGGGAAAAAAGAAAGCGCATCTATTACATCAGCAAGACACTTAATTCAGCGGAGCGTAACTACACTAAGGTGGAGCAACTCATATATGCCTTAGTAGTTGCAACACAAAAGCTGAGGATCTATTTTGACGCAGATACCATCCGAGTCTTAACAAAGGCCTAGATAGGTCATATTCTCGACAGCACAGATCAAAGATAGGAAGAGTAACAAAGTGAAATGCATTGATCAAGCAGTTCCAGATAATTTTCGAAACAAGGAAAGCCGAGAAATCGTAGATACTAGCAGATTTCTTGGCAGGCTTACCCGTCAACGACAAAGCAGAAATGGACGATATCACAGGAATGGAAAAAGACAAGGAGGTTCTGAGAACCTGCTAGAACCTCAAATCTACGAAGGTGGAAAATATTCGTGGATGACTCCTCCAACAGAGAAGGCGCATGCATAAGAGTGGTAATAACAACACCCACGGGAAATCGATTAATCTATGCCTTCAGGCTAGAGTTTGATCAATACAATAACAACATTGCGGAATGCGAAGAAGTGATACATGAATTTCTCTTGTAAAAGGAGCTCGTCCTGACAGATGTCCGATTAACTAGTGACTCTCAGTTGGTCATTAGGTAAATCAAACTCAAATATCAAACTTTGGATCCGGTACTATCCGCGTACCTAAAGCTAGCTCAGGAGCATACGTCCCAAATAAGGAACGTAGCATTCATGCATGTTTGTTGGAAGTAAAATAAGCATGCAGATGCCTTTACATACATATCATCTATGCTGAAAGACAGAGCCACCTCAGTTGTGCAGATCGGAAGAATATATGAACCTTCGACAGAAGGACCAGTCTTAGGAACAGAGGAAACATTGGTTGTCCGAACTTGGGCCATGAGAGATCTAAACGAAGACGAGCCAAACAAAGAAGAAACCAATGAAGAATATAAGTAATTAGACGAAGATCGACACATGACGGAAGACGACAAAGGGAACGAACCAGAGGATGATTGGAGAATCCCAATTCACCAATACCTTGATGAATGTACCTTACCTGCAGACATAAAGGAAGCAAGGAAGATCACATCTAAGACATCCACATATGAGCTACGTGATGGGATATTGTATAAAAGTCATTTCTTGAAACTTTAATGCGATGTCTCTCAAGAACCGAAGGTAAAATAATACTTAACGACATACACAGTGGAGAAGCTGGAAACTACAGCGGAAGAAGGTCACTAGCCGTGCCAAAATGAAAGTATACTACTGGCCTTTCATGGACGAACATTCTAAGAACATGGGTAAGCGCCGTGAAAATTGCCAACGCTTCACCAGGAAGATTAAGGCCCCAACAACAGAGCTCAATTCGGCTATCATCCCTTGGCCATTTGTCAAATGGGGGGTTGATATAGTCGGACCCTTGGTGGAGGGAACATTGAAAATAAAATACTTGATCGTGGATACGGACTACTTCACTAAGTGGGTCGAAGCAAAAACTTTGGCGAGAATCAGAGACCGTGACATCTTCGGATTCTTGTTTGAGCAAATCATATGCAGGTTTGGGATATCTGCAGCCATAGTTTCGGACAATGGAAAACAATTACAAGGGAAGAACATCGACATGCTATTCGACACCTTCAACATCCAGAAGAACAAATCAACTCCGATTTATCCAAAAAGCAACGGGAAAGCGGAGGCAACAAACAAAACCGTAGCAATGAATCTGAAAAGGAAGCTGGGTACGCATAAAAAGAGATGGTGTGAACAGCTACACAATGTCCTATGGTCCTAAATAACAACCATGATATCGGCTACAGGAGAAACTCCATTCTTACTAACCTATGGAGCCGAAGCATTCATCTCAACGGAGTTCATGCTTCCAACAACAAAGATGGAGGCATGGGAGAAAAACCTAACAACGTACCTAATGCTAGAGAAGCTGGACGACCTTGAAGAAAGAAGGGAGGTAGCTTTGCAACGAATAGTGAACTACTAATGAAGTTTAGCTCGAGAATATAACAAAAAGGTCATCCCTCGAAACTTTATTGTCAAAGAATATGTGCTACGACAAATACCGCCTTACCAAAAGAATAAGGAGTTGGGCAAGCTTGCTCCGACATGGGATGGACCCTACATCATACACGTTGCGGGGAAATGATCCTACCATTTGAGAACGGTGGAAGGAGAAGTGCTACAACACCCATGGAATGCAATGTACCTAAAAAATTACTACCCGTAAGAGAACAGAGGTAACTTAGGAGAAGAAGGGTAAGGGAAGTAGCCTACCATGTTCTATCCCTGGGAAAAAGGTATTACAAACCTTATTGATCAATGAAAGAATCTTTAATTATTAAACTTATCCTTGTTGTGTGTACCACACCCAATTGACACATCGGGTTAGAATATACACCCTCCGTCAGAAGTGACGATGAGGTAGGGAAAGGCATAACTACGCATATGTCAATCTCGGATCCTCGGGGCAACGTCCCCTTCCATGAGGAATAAGAAAAAATAAGATATCCACCATAGAGATACCATGTCAAAGTAAAGCAGCCTTCGCGTTGAACACGTGGGGTTACAGGAAAATTATTACCCACGTAGGAACCCTCTCCACCATGGTACCTTGTGTCCAAAGGATACCCTGGTAGGACGTGGAAGGTTCCATCAAGGTTAACTATACCTTAACACCTAATGAATGATAGATTATGCGACCAATTAGACACATTACGTCTAAATATGAAACTTATGCAAAGTAAAGGGAACCAATATTTTTACCAAAACATGCATAACATTCCTACATACTTAAAATATTACATGGCAGGTATCAAAGGAGTTCAAAAAGTACCGAATATTGTTTTCAAAGCATCAAAAGGGAAACATCTCATCTAAGGAAGACGCCTTAGCGAAGGATACAAACAACGGAGAAGAAGTTCAAACGGTTTAAAAAAACCAAGGGATAAGGATATCAAGGATAAAGAAGACGATCAAAGGAAACACCCTCAACTTGGCGCTCCACTTCATCAAAGGTGTTGTTGATATGGTCGATAGCAGCGCACTCCATCTCTCTCTTTATTTGAGCATCCCGAGTCTCCAGATCCTAAGCTGACTTTTGATGAATCTCCCTCAGTTGAGCACCTAGCTGATCATTGGCCCGCTGAAGTGCCTCAGCCTTGAACTTTGAACCCGTATCAAATTGACGCTGTCTTTCTAGGGAGGATACCTGGTTCTCTAAAAGACCAACCTTGGCAGTCATACCCACAAGCTGTTCCTGCAAACCTGTGGAAATGCAAATGAAGGGTTAATAAAAAAAGAAGGTTACAACAAAAACCGTAAGTTGGCTTCAGAAGCAGAAAATCCTAAGCTACCTTCGGCATGGTTAAGGGAATCTTCTAAACTATTCTCAGCTTCGGATAACTCTTCCTCAGCGGCATTGATATCCTCATCCAAAGTATCACGTTCGGTCCAGAGATCATTAACATCTATCCGGAGAGAAGCATGATCAGAAGATAAGACTTGGTAAATATCTTCTAACTCTTCTAATCTCTTAACTATAGATGCGGGGGACATGGAATAAGAGGATTGAGAAGCCCCAGTAAGTTTTTTCATAAGGGTACATACTTCTGAGGACAACACGTTATGTTGGCAGTCACTTTGGATAAGGAACCGCATGCTTCTTCAAAGTCCGTATAATACTTCTTGCGAATGGTCTCCTGAGCTGAGAGACGTTTTTCCAACAAAGAAATATCCTCCTTTTGATTTAGTATGAGATTTTACTTTCACATAAGGGTTTCCTCACTATCATTGCGGATAAGGGACATAATCTTTACAAGGTCTGCATTATGTGCAGATTCAAGGGAGAGTTGAACCTCGTTATGAACGGTCACGTTCATTAACCTATCAGACTTATTTTGATAATACCAAACATCGGAGGTCAACTTGGTTATATGCTCTCGAAGGCGTTCGAATTCACCGGAGCTACCAAATGGCAGACTTAGGTACTCTCGGGACGTATCTACTAGAAGAAATAAATATAAAAACTAAGGGGAAGAATGGACGAACCTATCACTTTTGATGATTCGGAAGCCAAAGCTGTATCAGCTGGATTACGCCCCTCTTCAAAAATATTAGAAGCATCATTGGCTTTCTTAAGGGCCAGCAGACACGCTTCTAAAGACCTTTAAGTCATTTTTATCTCACTCTCCAACAAAGGTACCTTAGCAGAAGAAGCAGCGTCACCAGGAGCGGGTTGCTGAGCACTAACGAAGGCATAATCCTGACGAGCGCGCTCCAAGAGAGCATTCAAGTGGGTGCACTTGGCTCTGTAGAATTTGAACAAGGTACAACCGACATCAATTTTCTTACAAAGATGCAAAGCAAAGAAGTATGAGAACGTACGATAGCCACAAATGAAACAAAAAGGCAAGGAAGGAGAAATGCTTACTGAGAACATGGAGAGACGAGGAAGAAAATCAGCATAACTATCCATGAAGGACTTCATCTCCTGAATGCTACCTATGCGGATTTCACCAAGGCTCTGACAAGAACGAAGACAGTACGGATCGAAGAATAAATCCTTGGCCATATGATACTGAGCCGTCAAAACATCCAACTTAGAAGCAATCTGCAAGGAGTTGCTCAGCTGATGAGGGGCAACTCCGGCAGAAAAGGTACCTTTGAATCATGAAGGAGAGCTTCCAGGATAGCATTATCATAGCTCCCAAGACTCAGTTTATCAAGTAACTTACCTTTCCCTTGATCGACAGATGTCCCACCAATTGATTGGGAGTGAGCGTGGGCACCGGTGCTTGATCATCACCACAACAAAGGGTAGGCATAGTAGAAGAGATGGGAACAATGGGTGCTTTGCCATAAGTACTACCCAAATTCATGTCACTAGCACAGGGAAGATTACCAAGGTTCATCCAATCAGGCGATGAAGGTGATGGACGAACATGCTTACTTGCAGGGAAAGTAGAAGCAGATTGAGCACTACCCAACGAGGTAAGCGCAACATTGAAGGAGAAGCTGCCTAGTGAAATCACAACCTTCTTCTTCGGCTAAGAATTTGAACTACTGACCATTACAACTGGAGTAGTACCCTTCGCAAACGAACCACTCGAATGTTGTGAAGTAGCTGGAGAAGACGAAGGACCATTGGTAGATAACACCATGACATTGGTGATAACCGGAGCAACAAGATGTGTACTAGAAGGAACCTTCGACAAATGAACAGGTATCGCAACAACCTGAGTAATTGCTTGACTCGCCAAAGGAAAGCCAACAACAATGTGAATGTTATCTCCTTCAACAGAACCAACACATACAGGGCTAGGACTTAGTTTTGAAAAGTCTTCCTCAATATGATCCAAATGAGGGATAAGGGAAGTATCCTCAACATCCCCAATGTCCTCCATGTCCTCAGGTTTCTCTTCAACGGCTTTCGGGTCTTCATCAGACTCTACTACATCAATCACAGCTTTCAACTTGCCCTTCTTCTTGGAAGACTATAAAAGAACACATGCGAAAGCTAAGGATCAGGGGAAAAATACCTAGGTAACTATGTATACTAAGGTAGGGTTGTAATACTTACCTCCGTAGGTGTAGAATTGGCCGCTTCAATCGAAGCCTTCCTCTTCCTAGTGCGAGTAGAAACAGAGTTACCAGCGGAACCAGGAACAATCCCAACAAAATAAGCAGGGGCAGGCTACAAATGAAACCTCAAAATTATCATCAAAAGACTCAACGAATGAAGATCAAAGAAAGAAGAAATCAAAGCTACCTCATCAGGAACAAAAGGGTTGAAAATCCAGGGCTGATACACATCATACTTAGAAGGCAGAGACAAAGCATGACGATGAACGTTGGGATCTGCGGTAGTAAACCCGCGGGCCCAAGGACCCTTCACACGAATAAGGGTACGTCCCCAACGCTTATCATGATCAAGACGTATACAGTCAGACAAATGCAGGAAGAGCTTAACAGAGTAAGTAATGGTGGTCAGCCCCGTCTTATAAATCTCCTCAAACAAACGAAGGGTATTACCCTCTATGATTTTCTTAGCATGACTTGTGTTAGAGCGTTGCTCGGTCGAACTCACATGCGTTGCTATCTCAAGCATGTTTTTCAATGTTAGTGATCAAAACTATAAGTCTTGATTTCTAGCCTATTTAGATGTCTCAGACTAGGACATAGATTGTGTATTTGAGCCTTAGACTTCACGACGTTCATTATTTGAAGACGAAGAACTACTAATGGGAGCTTGTGGAACTTCATCGACAAAAGGTACGTGGAGACTGAAACTCATCTATCACTTGGGAAGTCTATTTCTACTCTATCTCCTATATTGAGACATAAGTCGTGTTACGATATAGTTTTCTATTATACACACTTGAAATTTCGAGCTGAGTTTAACTTGCTTACATATTTCTCGGAATATGTGTTGGCAAGCTTTCGCTTCGACTAAGTTCATCTTACATTCCTAACGAAAGTCAGAATATGATCATATAAAAATTGTCGAGTAACATCTTACATGGTTTGTGTGATCATTTGGTGAAGACTTGGAATGTTTCATTATGATAATTTCAATAACTTGAAAAGCGCTTTGATGCTAATAGCATTGTGAAAATGATTATTGTCATCCTCTAAGAAAGTTTCAATGATTGAAATGAAGAGTTTAAAATAAAGTAACCATGTTTGGATATAAACGTAGTGTGTTAATCACATTAGTGTCCAAGTCCAAAACCGGGAGCCTGAAGTATGCGTACCCGTACGCGTACTCGCGGTTGCTGATGTCTGGGAAAGTATGCGTACCCATACGCATACTGGCGGAAAGTTCACCTCCGTGAAATTATGCTGGAGTTTGGAAGAGTGTTGTAGTATGCGCACCCGTATGCGTACTGGCGTAACCAAACTCGGTCCGGCTACTTAAGTATGCGTACCCGTTTGCATACTTGAGTGGGTTACTTTCTAAAATCGGTTGTGTACATGAACTTAAACATTTAGATAAGAAGGAATGTAATCTTTGCAAATCGTGGCTATAATGTTCATGAATTTATACGAGTGAATCAAACCGATTTTGTTTCGATTGTGTTCTTGTATACTTCTATGAGAATATAGCAGTTGAACGGCTCTTTAACTAGTTTCATTTGAATCAGTTGAACTAGTTATGGTTAAGATGAATATGGTCGATATTAGAGTTAATCATATGGCTAACTTCGGTTAACTATTGGTGAGCCAATATGGTGTACACGTTTGGGTACGGTTACATAAACCTAAATGAAGGTACATTTCATTTGTGTGTAACAAGCTAAGTTCGATCTAACGGTTGAAAGATATTAGCTTGGTTGAATCAGGTTTTTCATCTAACGGTGAATAATGAATGCTTTGTTACCAAGGTAACTTAGATTGCAAACCCTAATTTGAAAACTATATAAAGGAGAACTCTAACAACTGGGAAATATAATCCCCACACCTCCTGTGTGTTACTAGTTGCATAAGCTAGAGTTAATTCTCCTTTAACCTTAAGTTTCCATCGAGACCCTGTAGGTTAACGACTTGAAAGACTTCATTGGGATTGTGAAGCCAGACCCAACTATTTCTCTTGTAGTTGCGTGTTCTGATCTTTCCTGATTTTATCGTTTGAGTATTATCTTCTCTAAGATTTGCTCGAGATTAATTTCTCCGATAGGCAAGATAAAACGTGATCGCAAACATCTTCGTCTCATCGTTTGTGATTCCACAATATCTAGTTTTGACATCATACGATTAAGATTATTGTGAGGTGATTGATAATATTGAGCTGTTCTTCGGGAATACAAGTACGGTTTATCAATTGGTTCTTGTTCACCTTGATTTTTTATCAAAATATGGAACAAAAACTATTGGGTATTTATGTGGGAGACAGATTTATTCAATCTACAGACTTTTCTGGTCGTAGCAACTCTTAGTAGTGGGTGAGATCAGCTAAGGGAATCAAGCGCGTAGTATCCTGCTGGTATCAAAGACGTAAGGAACGCAACTGTACCTTGAATCAGTGTGAGATTGATTAGGGTTCAACTTCAGTCCAGTTCGAAGTTCATTGGTAGTAGGCTAGTGTATGTAGCGTCTTAATACAGTGTGATGTTCAATCTAGACTAGGTCCCGGGGTTTTTCTGCATCTGCGATTTCCTCTTTAACAAAATTCTGGTGTCTGTGTTATTTCTTTTCCGCATTATATTTTGTTGTATAATTGAAATATCACAAGTTGTGTGTTGAATCAATCAATTGGGAAATCCAACCTTTGGATGTTTATTGAAATTGATCGATCCTTGAACATTGGTCTCTGGTACCGTTCAAGTTTACTCCTCTAATATTCAATCAGGCTCGTAGATTTCTATTTGCTGATTGCGGATTGAATTAAGAGTTAGAGATATAGAACTCTTGTATATACTTTTCTCTAGATTGAGTCTGACTGTCTAGGTTATTCTCCAGAAAGTATATTAGAGTAAGTCCTTTCAGATTGCCAAACGAATTGTTGGGTGTGGTTGTTAGACCCCCGCATTTTCAACTTGAATGCGGCGCGGACCAACACACCAAGGAAGAAGTTTACTCTTCTGAATGGCATCAGCATATGTGGCTTTGAAGTTGGCAGGAGTAAAATACTCTTGATTACACCTCCTAGGAGCGAAAAGATCATAAGACTTCAGAATAGTCTTACCCTTACTGCAGTACCAACATTCACGAGGGGCACGCCAAAAGTTACCAGTATACTGCATCACCCCTCGTACCTGAGTATTATTCGCAGGTTCATCTCTAGCGGACAAGACATCATAATAAAAGGGATCCTTCCTGCATTACCAGTACGCCAAAAGTTACCAGTATAATGCATCACCCCTCGAACCCAGTCCGCGAACTGTCGGAGGTTCTCATCCCGAGAAAATCTGCTGGAGTTTGTAAACTCATACCGGGAACTTAAGTCCGCGTACTTGAGTTGGTTATTTCTAAAGACGATTATTTGTGAACTCATACTTATATAATCTAAGGAATGCAATATGCAAACCGTGGCTATAAAGTTCATGAATCGATTCAAGTGAATCAAATCGTTTTTGCTTCGATTGTGTCTTGTATACTTCTATAAGATCTAAGCAAATGAACAATCCTCTAACTAGTTCATTTGAGTCATTTGAACTAGATATGAAAGTGATCATATGGGTAACCATTTGGCTAACTATTGCTGAACCAACAAATGTACATGTTTGGGTACGGTTACACAAACCTAAAATCGTGCATTTCATTTGTGTGTAACAAGCTAAGTTTTCGATCTAACGGTTGAAAGATATTAGCTTGAATCTAATCAGGTTTTCATCTAAAGGTGAATATTGAATGCTTTGTTACTAAGCTAACATTGATTGCAAACCCAGATTTGAAAGACTATATAAGGGAGAACTCTAACAACTGGGAAACCTAATCCCCACACCTCCTGTGTGATACTAGTTGTATAAGCTAGAGTCGGTTCTCCTTTAACCTTAGGTTTCTTTGATACCCTATAGGTTAACGACTTGAACACTACATTGGGATTGTGAAGCCAGACCGATACTACTTTCTTGTAGTTGTGTGATCTGATCTTGCATTTTCTATCGTACGAGTACAATCGTAAAGATTGGATTGAGATTGATATATCCGATAGGCAAGATAGAAAAGTAATCACAAACATCTTCGCCTCATTGTTTGTGATTCCACAATATCTGCTTTCTCCGCGTCGATTAAAATTATTGTCAGGTGATTGATAATTCTAGGCTGTTCTTCGGGAATATAAGTTCGGGTTATCAATTGGTTCATGTTCACCTTGATTTATCAAAAGGCGGAACAAAACTCGTAGGTATTTCTGTGGGATACAGATTTATCTATTACCGTAGACTTTTCTGTGTGATACAAATTTGTTTATTAAAGTCTTCGACTTTGGGTCGTAGCAATTCTTAGTTGTGGGTGAGATCAACTAAGGGAATCAAGTGCGTAGTATCCTGCTGGGATCATATACGTAAGGAGCGCAACTGTACCTTGGATCAGTGTGAGATTGATTGGGGTTCAACTACAGTCCAGACCGAAGTTATCTTGTAGTAGGCTAGTGTCTGTAGCGGCTTAATAAAATGTGTGTTCAATCTGGACTAGGTCCCAGGGTTTTTTGCATTTGCGGTTTCCTCATTAACAAAACTTTTGGTGTCTGTGTTATTTCTTTTTCGTATTATATTTTGTTATATAATTGAAATATCACAGGTTGTGTGTTTGAATCAATCAATTAGAATATTCAACCTTTGGTTGTTGATTTACATTGATTGATACTTGAACATTGGTCTTTGGTACCGTTCAAGTTGTTTCACATAATAATCAGGCTCGCGTATTTTTATCTGTTTGATTTGCTGATTACATTGTGAAACAGAGATATTATAACTCTTTGATATACTTAATTAATATTGGGTCTAGTTGATTCTCTTGAAAGTATATTGGAGTTGGTCCATACAGATTGCTAAGTGAAATATTGGGTGTGGTTGTTGTACCCACGCTTTTTCAGCTATCCTTGTCATGAAGCTGCAACCTCTATAACTCATAGTGAGGCGGAGGTGGAGGAAGGTTCTCGACAACAATCTCCCCTACCTCAGGTATCTCAGTATCCTCAATAATCTCAGAAGGCGGAGAAGGCGTAGCATCAAGATGATCCATGCGCGGAGGAGGCTGAGCAGCAGATCTGGACCGAGAATCTTTGCGCGTAGGTTTCTTCGGAAGCCTCATAATTCCTAACGCCAACAAGAAGCACAGTTCATCGAAAATGGCACGAGAAATTTGCAGATGTCTCAAAGCTCGATTGGGGTAGTGACAAGCGAACTTTGAACATGGGTTAAACTTAACCAACCAAAAGGAAGCAAATAAATAAGCATATGACAAATTCTAATGGAGCGATAGAGAACAGTTGACGATCATGATCAAACTCAAGAACGAGAACGATCATGGTGAAAATCATGGCAAAAACATAAACAGATCAAGACGCATTTTCTCAAACAACATAAAGAAGATAGTGAAAGTTACAGTTTACGCATGTAAGCATCCAATCATCTCCAACAACAGAAAAAGATGAAAATCTGAAACCGAAAGCATAAGACAGCCACGCAGAAGAACGAAGGAGAATGGAAGTTCACTTACTTGTGTGAGCAGATCGAGCGCAGACAATAAAAAGCTTTTAGGAGTCGATGGAGAAAGCCAACAGTTAGAAATGGAGAAGAAGAAAATCTCCGTGAAAGGGACAGAGAAGGAGAGCGACAGTAGGAGGAAGAGAAGGAATTTAATAAATATTTCCTTAAACTTCTTCTTATATAAGCGGCTGGATAATCCAAGAATTTAGTTGTCCCGAAAATCAAGGGGCAATTATCAACAGCTTCATCATTTGAAGAGTACTTGAGCTAAATTTATGAAAAATATTCTGATTCATTTGCAAAATATAATGGATTTTGATGTAAGCTCCTTTACTGACATCTTGTCTTGTTTGATCTTTTTGCTAGAATTTAGAGATCGAGAATGGAAAACAATGGAGAACCAGCTGCTAATAACAATCCAAGGTACAGACATTCTTCAAAATTTTCAATTTTCAAGAAACTAGAAATGGATTTAACTGAGATGAAGTCAGGGCAATCTGCTTATGCAGTAATTTGGTGATCTTATGTTTGTTATATGTTGATGAATGATGTGTATGAATGGAAAATGGGGTTTTCTAGTACTGGTATGTACGTACAGTTTAAGCTTCAATGAATGAAAAGATTAGTAGTGATTCATTGATATGTTTGCCTCATTACTCGCGTAGTTCCACATAATTTCTTATCTTGTTGTTTGTAATTGTTTCCCTTTCTGCAACTTGGTATTATAAAGACTTTATAACTTGATTTATGTTTACCACCCATTACCATTTATGTTTCTTAAGTTTGTGTACGCTGGAATGTTATAACTAGATGAGTAGTGAGTTCATAAGTTAGTCAGGTGATAGTTTTTTTTTTTGTTAAACTTGTCTAATTGCATAATGGTTTTCTAATTGTTTTACTTTCTATTTGAAGTGTACTGGCTTCTATTTGGACTGAGGAGAAATGGTTTCAGATGTTTAGTTGTTTGCAGACCTTTGCTCTTCGTGCTATGCTCTTGTCAGAAAGTATCTTCTTTTTGGGTCTACTTGTGGCAGAACACCACCACCCATCACCCAGTTGCCTTGCAGGAAGTGATAAAACTGATGAAATGCTTGCCAAAGGATTTGTGTCAATGTTCGTACTTACTCTTGCAGCCGTTGTGCTGAACAAGAAGCAGCGCCATCAGAGGATTGTCAGCACAGCAGCTGGCACGTTTGAGATCGAAGCTCGACTGTGGGTACTTCCTTTGCACTATTGTTATCATAGGAGGAGTCACATTAATAGGCCTTGCTATGATGGACGGCGCTCAGATCGTTTTTGGCTCGTGGAGATGTGGTGCACTATCTACCATTGCTTTTATGGTTCTGCCTGGCTTCTTCACAGTGCTTGCCGATGGTTGTTTACTTGTTTCTATCTATGTTGTGATTTCCACCCAGTAGGAGCTTCAATTATCTTGTTGGATTGTTTATTTCATAGACAAAGACATGGATGTTTATTAACCTAGTGTAATAGCTAGTGACACTCTGGTGAATCCTGGTAATTATATCTGACAATGGATGTTTAAATTTAAGTATAGTTTAATTGCTGGTTTCTACTCTTCCTTTTATCTCTTCTAGTCAAGTTGTTTGATAGGCATTGGATTATTGACAACTGCTTCTGTTTATGATTCCGCCTGCTCTTCCCTGTTTGTTGCTGCAGATTGGTTTTCATTATGTCTACCAATTTAACATAAATCCAGGTTCGCTCGTATTGTGAGCAGCATCTCATATTGACAGTATGTTCTATTATGAATGTCTTTGAAAAAAACAAAAAAAAACATTTGAAATAAGCTAAATTGTGCTCTTTATGTCGTGCCAGGAGAGCTAGCACCAAGAAATAAGAACAAAATGGGATTCACTGTCTATACAGACAGTATATCCAGGGATAGAACTGCAAAATTGTCCAGAATAACCCAGAAAAAAATAGAGAGACTGGGGGTTGCAGCTGAAACTAAAACTTTTATGAGTTTACATTGGACTTTATGAATTAGCACCATACATATAAGAAAAGAAACCTCCTGCTTCTTCTTCTTTGCAACATAATAAACTCAATCAAAATTTTACCCTAAAAAAGACTGGCAAGTGACAACTATCAAAAAAAATCATAACAGAACTTGGACTTGTTTTTATTGATTGGGATCCGTTGATTCCATTTAACCAAGTTCATTTCTTCATTCCAGTTGCTTCTTTCACAGTATCAGCAGCTCCTTGTGCCTTTTCCTTCATCTGCTGACCAGCCTACATTTCATACGCACATTGCAAAATTAGTAAAATCTCCCACCCCTTTAATGCGCGCAAGCCCGACATAAAAATGTTACTCAATTTAAAAGCCGCCAAAAATTCAGCCGTCTGATGCAGATTATTTTTCCGTGTGAACATCTGACAGCAGCCGTAGGATTTCCGTCTCCGATTTTCAAAGGGTAGGATCTGATTTTCGCAGAAGGATATGGATGAAATACGGTTAAATTCAGGGATGAACTTCTTAAAACCAGAAATATTTGTTATTTACAGAAATGCCATTTTTATAAAAATTAAAATGAAAACTAGGGACGCACAATACCCGCCCACCAAATCCAAACCCGCCTGTACCCGTTAAACCCGTGGGTGTTTAGTCCATACCCGTCCGTTGTGGGTGGCGGGTTGGTTATGAAAAAAACCGTTGTCTGTGGATGCGAGGTTGGTTTAAGCTACTACCCGACCAAAAAACCCGCAGATTATATACCATTAGATAAAACTAATCCTAGCCGTCCATTATGAAACCCTAATACTAGTAGATAGGATAACTGATAACCCTCATTCACTTTCTACATTCTTGTCTCTATTCGGCCTCTCCTCTTCTTCCTCCTCAGTTCTTCTTCTTCACCTACGAACGATAATTACCAGAAATCTTCACCAGAAATCGACAACAACAACTTCGAATCTTCACCAAAAATCGACAACAATCGAAAAATCAATAGATTCAACACTTAATCTTCATATGTGAACTTCAGTAAAATATATGTGTGTGTGAATGAGTATTGAATTATAAAGCGGGTATAAATCCATTCCCGCCCACGCTGTTTGTGGATGCGGGATTGGTTTTGAAAAAAAAAACCCGCAGTCTATGGGTGCGAGGTTGATTTCATCTTATACCCGCCCATACCCGCCCATGTGCAACCCTAATGAAAACTTAAAAGCTTCCACTCTTTTAAATTATTAGTCAGCATTTTTGTAAACGATATACAGCCGGAAAGAGTTTTAAATCCACTACGCAAAGAGTATAAATAACCTCGCGAGATTGGGGTATACCTAGATTAATTGGGGTATATCCAAATTTAAATGGACCTAGTGCTCTTACTAAGGGGTGGTCAAAATTGGTGATGTTACTTTAATATCCTTGAACTAATTAACTTAAAATTAAAAACTAAAAACTCTTAATCTTCCCTAATCTCTCTGCTCTTCCCCTTCATCTTCTTCCATTTCTTCCATCAACCGAAAATCTTCAACATTGATTTTCCAAAAAAATGGTTGATTCTATCGGCGAAAAGAAGACTTTAAGTGATGTCTAAACTCAAACCCGTCATTGTGCTGTGTGATTTGGTTGTTATATGATTGTTATATTAGGTTAGAAATCGAAAATTATGATTTATGTGTCTTTAGTCGGCAAGGTCGTAACATGCATATCTTGCCGACTTTTCATAATAGCCATGACGACTGTAAATTTTTTCAACAGCCGACAGGGTATTTTTTGAAATTATCTTTCCAAGCCATAAAAATACACACCCAGTTTCTCTCTAATGAGAGTTTTAAAAAACAAAGAGGTAAATCATGACCCCAGAAAATTGAGATATGTCGAGTCTAACATCTTTAGCATCTTTTGCTAGATTATCAGCCACCTCAACAGTCTCTAGGTACATGTGTACAAACCCATTTATCAAAAGTTTTAAGCAATTCTAGACAGTCTTAGATGACACTGCTTGTTGTCTATACAACAGCCCTAGGCTACCGCTGATTGCATTCACTAAAATTAGGATAGTTCCCTTCTAAGTGATGATTGAGAATCAGCTTTTTCCTGGCCAAGTTTACAGCTTCCAAAGCCGCAACTGTCTCAGTTTGCTTTTCATCTTGAGCTACTGCAGCGAGGCACCCAGCTCACTAATGATTCCCTGCATTTTTAAACATAAAGGACAATTAGCACCTAAGACAGAGAATACCTTAAAGGGAAACATAATAAAATTCTTTCACTAAAGCAATAAAGTTAAAGTTTGTTGCAACTTTTTAGTTCTGTTTTTCTACTTGTTATTCTTTTCTATCTATGATACTGGTATCTAGTTGCTTATCCTTTCTTGGCCGCGGATTCTGGAAAACAACCATGCATATTGATCAACCCATGCTACAAATAAGAAGTTAATACCTTCGTTACATCACAAAATTTATTCTTATTGGATGTGTTTTCCCTTTATCTGTATCCCCAAAGATTTTCAGGCCATCTAATGAAATCAAAACACCAAATTAAAAATCTTTTAACTTTGCATGCCAAAAACTACAAAAGGACACGATTGCCATTTTCCCAATCAATCAAATCATCAGTAAACAACCCAACCTCACAAAAATAGTTTTCATGACTTACATGGCTTTAGTTAAAATAAAAATAAAAAATAAAATCCAATGTGAGAATAAATAAATAAATCCAATACGAGACAAGGTCAGGAATGTAAACGAATAGATGCTCCTAGTTCTTGTAAAGAAGTAAAGTTTTTCAAGCCTAACAATATTGTCCAACCAAACTATTCAAGTGCGACTATCAAAGAAATCACTTCTGCTTATGTCAAGAAAGCAACGCCTTTAAACAAAGACAAGAAGAACAAAACTCATCGGAATCCAATGCAAGTGGATCCACAAAAAGATAACATTAAAAATCACATTCGCTATATTACTAAGCATTGTTATTATTATGGTAATAAAGGACATTTGCAAAGGGAATGCGAAATTCGTAAGATGCAAGATGCACTTTTTTTGGTATCGAACGAATTGGCTAAGTTTTCTCCCCTAAAGAACTCCGATCATTATTTTCCAAAGTTTAGGCAAATGAATAATTATAATGATAATTCAAGTTTTGCCAATCGCTCGACAGCGTCATCTCATGAAAGACCCGATAATAGAAAGAGAGATGACTTTGTCCATGCAAAGATAAAATCTGATGTTCCAACTTGGAGAAAGGTTGTTTCACAAGGTACCCAAAAGGTCAACCGTCCTAATAGTATAAAGGATAAAAAATTGTTGCGAAATCCATCTAAATTGGGCCCTTAATGAAAATGAAAGGTACCAAGTACACCAATTCCTTCATTTTTTCACAGATGCCATATTTCTCAAATAGACAAAAGCCGGAATTCAGATTAACAATATTTCTCGCATCATATTGCTTATCATTATGATAGGATTTACACAAGTATTAACTGTAATCGATTACGAGACTCGTTCTTGTAGAATTCGTATCTTTGAAAGATAAATAACAAGTTTTATACTTGGCAGAATTCCGATTTGGTTATTTGGACACAACTAGATTGATCTTGGATATTGATTTTTGAGATCGTCCAAGTACTCTTCTTAGCGTTGATTAATGTTAAACCCCTATAACTACAGTTGACTCTGTGTCTTGAGGACACTATGATCTTGGCATGCTATTTCCCGAGCAGCTTAGAGAATGATGCTTTAACTTGGGTTCGATATTTACCATCAAAATCAGTACAGACATTCATCAAGGAATTGTTCGTACAAAATTACTTTTGCAACATCAGACAAGCTGATGTACTTGAAGATGTTTTCAGAGTAAGCTTTACCGAGTTTCTCAGAAGGTTTAAAGCTGCAACAGCACACGTTGAGAACACACAAAAAATACCTCCATGTCATCTTCAAGAAGCAGCTTTATGATGATTGAAGAACTGAAGCATCTACGGATGACTGAAAGTAGCAAAAGTTTGAAGGAAATGGAATGTCAGATTTCATGCCAAGGTAGAGAAATCAAAGAATAGTGAAGTTGTCCTAGAAATCTTGCCAAGGTGGGGTATTGGCTCAATTTAGGAAACACCTTGTCGGGACGACCGAAGGGAGTCCCTTCTATACTGTCGTTATGGGGCCTAAAAATGTATTGGTTGCAACGCTTTTTTTCTTTAATCGATTCAATTGAATGAGTATTGGTCGTTTTTTCTCGAAATTGAGTCAACAATCAGAGCGATGAAAACGAATAGAAGTCGACCCAATTGACGGCTAATACGGCATAAAAATGGTCAAAAAACTGTCACCTAAACTTTTAATTTTAATCTCAATCGTTGATTGCCAACAAAATTCAGCCATCAGATCTAAAACTGTTATAAAATATGTTACAATATAAGTGGTACACGGATATAACGCTTATAAATATTATAAAATAACTGTTACAGATATTGTTGCCAAATCTGTTACAAATTGCGTCACAAAAAGAAAGTCCCTACTTCGGTCGTCCTAGCACCGCTGAAGCAGTCATCTAGTTTTATGAAAGATCAAATTGATTTCCTAATCGGTTTGCACCTCCTCAAGTATTTTAGGAATCTGATTTCTATGTTATATTAGAAATTAGTTCTCTATTTAGGACTTCTATTTCTAGGCAGATTCTAAATTTTTCCAAGGTCTATAAATAAAGGTGATAACTCTTTGGTTATTGTATCCAAATCTGAATTGTTAGAGGTGTGTGAAGAGATTGCGGAACCAATATAATTATTTGTGTTCTTGTTTAAAATCCAATGTCCTTTTTTGTTTTCTGTAAAATGATCTTGGGAAATTTAGGAAGTTGATAATCTTGAACACAACAGCAGCGTCACCTGTCGAGAACACACAAAAGAGGTGAAGATTACTCTGCTTATCATCGAAGCTTTTATGCACCCCACCAATAACTTGTAGATTCATTGGTGAGTGAGCCTACGCGGCACGAAGTGTGGGGCCTCGAGTTTTCTTTTTCTTCTGGAATCTTTTATGTGCCTAAAAATTCCTAATTTTCCTGTACTCTATAAGTGGCCTACCATTAACTGATCACAAAATTAATCAGCAACATTAATCAACCAAGCAAAAGAAAATTAGGGTTCTAAGGGTTTACCCTCGGGAACATCGAGTTTATAATTTGTCCCCCAAGCTTCATGAAGTTCTGGTGGGTCTGTACCAATAATAAAACATAAATCAATTTGAATAAATAGATTCTTAAAAAAAATAAAAAATATTAGGGTTAAAGAGTTTACCTGCAGCAGAAGAGGAGCTAGGTTCTTGATTCAGTTTCGACCGCTCAAAGTGTGTTTCCGTCATCGTAAAACGATCGAAAATTTCTTTTGGTCTAGACCTAGAAATAAGAAAAGCAAATTGACAGCAAAAGATGAGAATATAGTGGATTTTGTTGAAAAATTGGGAAATCAGATAAATTTTCTATATGGTTTCGGTCATTATTTGTTGTTGACTACCGGATCTTTTGCTTTCAAGTGATGATTGATTTTTTATGGCAACTTCAAAAAGAAGGAAGATCCGAGAAGTGGTTTGCAGTTTTGCTTTGGCAATTGGGAATTTGAGTAGTTTTTAGTAGCCTCCCACTCTTCTGATTTTATTGGTTTAGTTCGTTTCGCTGAAGAGAGCTGTGTATCGTTCATGCAGTATTCTTGCTTATATGACTAAGAATTTCTTCGTGAAGGTATTTCCACATTTGTAGCTCTGACAGGAATGATGATGTTTTGCAAACAAACTTTTGTGTCACCTTTATATGCCAAATCCTGGGATAGAGAATTCTAAAATGGGAACCGTATGAAAGTTTTCGGTTTACTGTTTTTAATTTTGGTTCAATTTGGCTAGTACCTTAGAATTTGGGCTGTTGACAGTAACAATGTCATACCTTCACAAAATAAGCCGTTTTGATCCCTCACTACATTACATCACTAATACCCGATTAACGTTTGCTGATGTCACATGTATTCACTTGAAGTGCTTGATTTTTTGTCCCCACACCCAGTAATCTTGAATACTACCTAAAGTTGGTATGGCTAGAAAAAATATCATCATGGTGAAGAAATGTATGCTCTAATTTCAACGCTTTGATGAGTCAATTCAATAGATAAGTCGAGGTTAACGACACTAGTTGGATAAGTTTACTCCATTATGAAATTATGGATCTTTTACTCCTTCCCTGCAAAATTTTGGAAAACCATGCTTAAGGTTCCAAGTGCTTATATTTGCAGCACGGAAATTCTGAAATTTTATGCTCCATTATGCAGTATATTTGTATATTGATTTTATCTTATGCATTATATTCTGACAGGTATCTTGGAAATTTTACACAAGTACTATCCCTGGCAAACATGGAAGGATGTGAGCAACGCTGAGTTATCTTACTGCAGTTCGGTAACTAAGCAAAAGATTGATGATATAGAAATAGAATTGGCGAAGCTGAAGGTAATCACTCATCTTATCAGACTAATGGTTCCTTTTTTTTAATAAATTGTTTGTAATACTGGGACTTCTGTTTTTATTAGGAGCTATCTGCTATTTTTGGAGCTCGGTATGCTAGTTGTAGGGAAGTTTGTGAAGCTAACTGGGCGAGAGCTGCACTACCTTTTTATGAACTTCTTGAGCAAGTACCTTCCATCACGGATATTCCATCTTATAAATATCTGACAACTGACTCGGAGAAGTTTGAGATCGAAAAAGCTTTGAAATGTAGGATGCAGAAGGACAATATTCAGAGTGAAGTTTCAGAACAATCTCTTCTGGAACATCTTGAGGTAACTATTCCACATGATTAGAAATTGCCGGAGTTAGCACTGATTTTATGGTCATGTTGCCACGTTAGCACTGTTTTCAATATTTTAAGTTCTCATTAGGTAGTTATGATGTATGTTGAATGTAACTGACTATCACTACAGCTTATGGAAGACTATAATTGGGTTGATTTTTATTTTATTTTTGGTTAAAGGTGCTTCGTTCAAAACTATGGGAGATCGACGATGAATGTACGATAGCAGATTGGCGGATATCTCGTATTTCTCATTTACTTTCGATGGTGAACTCCATGATTAAAACTTTGGAAACGGTCGTCGAGGGTACAGACTTTGGAAGCTAACAAAAGACCTGATCGACTCGCAGATGAACTTTGAGGATGACTCGATAGACCGTTCCTCTACCTGGAAGAAGACCGGAATGAGGTCAGGGAAAAGGTTTAGAAGGATGAGTAGTTGGAGGTGAGTGTTTCTATTTGTTGTTTGTCCGCAGGTTTTAGTTTCTCCAGGAATTGGGAAGATACTAGTCGCAACGAGCCGACACTTGTTTTAACTTCTTTTGGCAGGTTCCCAGTAACCGGACCAAGAACATCATTTTGGCAGGTTCCCAGTAACCGGACCATGAACATCATATGGGGTTAAATGAGAGCGTGCGATTCTATTCATCAGTTGAAGGAAAGTTCTAGTTTCGATAGCTCCGTCCAAGTTTCAAGCCATCTGTCATTGTATGCTTGGAATATACACATCCAAGGAACCCATTGGAATATGAGACGGGGAATTTGTTGGAATTTCGTTTGTGGTTGATTTGGAAGATTTATTGGGAATTTATTTTGCAGTTGATGTGGAAGATTTATTTGTTGGGTCCAGTTAGCTGTATTTTCTTGAACTTTATCAAAATAATTTTGGTAATGGCTAAATCATCCTGGAGTATTCTCCAAATGCGTTAATTTTAAACTTTAGATTAAGTTCATACGATCAGCTGCATTAGGCACCTAAAAGAAGAGGTGACCAACGAGGAATGTTGGGTAATAACAATTAAAACTGAAAAAATCAAATAACTAATCAATAAAAGAGGCACTTATCTGATTTTCGTGTGTTCTCCTTAGTCAACTGTTAATGTCTTGAATATCCTGCTAAACACCATGGAAACAAGAAAAACGGTAATGGTAGATTGAGGCGCATGTTCAACATACTGTCCTTAAGACAAGAAAGCCCGGCTACACTCTGAAAAAGATGATGCTATAGCCCTACGGGTACATCTGCCTCCAAGATACAACAATCTTAACAAGCTTGAATAGCACATTCAAACTTGTCCTTCTAGAACTTGGCAGCGGAAAACTCACGAATCGTTAGCACTTAGAACCCTCGTATCAAACATCGAAAAAACGAAGAAGAAGTACTAAAAATCTTAGGGGATATAAGAGAGGTTTTTCTATATATCTATACAATAAAAAAAATTCTTCATATATATAAAACCCTAACCCGATAAAATTTGGAAGGTGTTTTATTTTTGGAAAAACCTTTTTATTAGTAATTTTTATTCACATAAAACTGTATTTTTTCAACAATCCCCCACATGAATAAAAATACGATAAAACACGGAAAACAAGAAATATCATGAATAGGCATAGGTGTCCATAAGGTCTTGAACCTTTGCTTAGTGAGAGGTTACCTGAACTACTTATTAGCCAGTGTCCATTAGGTCTTGAACTGTCTAACATTTGGTGTAACTCGCGATAACAACCACACATGATATCTCCACGGTTGCTGCCAAGCTCCGCCGTTGTGTCCATTTTGGCCCTGGACGTCTTGTTTCTCAGAATGCTCTAGAGAATCAGCTCATATTCTCATAGAAAGCGACCCACTTCCTCATTCAGATAGGTGAGTTCCATTAAGAGTGTTCACTGCTACACCCCACTTCAATCTTAAATTGAAACTATGGAACTCATTAAGACTTATTAAAGTCACCCTTCACATGCAGTCACACTATCACATCTACACCATAGGGAAGGGACAGAGAGAATATAATCCTCTGATAGTGTTTACCTTTACCTACCATAAATTAGTTGTCTCATTCAAACCTTGATCTTGGGATCTCCAGTCAGCAAGGTTGAGTATCCTTCATGGCAAGTTTATTTTATATGAGCTTAAGTCCCATTCCCCCTCGATGTATAATTACGAACTATCTCTTTAGAAAATCCTTTCGTCAAAGGACCACTAATTTTTCTGTTGACTTCCCTCAGTCTGTGAGGTTATCTTTTGACTTTACATGTCTACTGAGACCTCTTTTTGACTTCACGAATCAATTAAAATTACTTCATTAAAGAGTATAGTTGTCTTACCGAATTAGCCTTCTTCGAGTATGTCTAGACTTTGTCATTGCTCATTTAATTTAGACTCACATAGTCAATTGAGTTTCTGCAATGATGGCCACAGGCTTCGGTCACAGAGGAATATCTTCTAAGAAGCATCTTAGTAATCATTCGTCTTCCTCTTATGCTTGAATTAAAGCACACGAACTTTGATTTCTTCAATATACAAGTTCATCTTGTCTGTTTTAAGGACTTCCTTAGACAGACACTCCTTAAGAGGATACACACATAGGCTAAGATTTATCCATAGCCTGAAACAACAACATCTCTTAAGGTCAGTACAATATGTATTACATACACAATTTAAGATGTACCTCAAGTATCGCAAATATCTAATCAGATCATCCAGTAATTCTCTTGAGATACATGGGTATTTGTATACATCTGATATACTGCACATTTACAACACACATTAAACGCATCGAGTTTGACAAAAACCATTTCCTTCAGAATTTCTTCTGGATCCTTTCGATCATTTAGATCATATCAGCCATCTTGGTCTTTCAGTCAAATCATAAACATATCACATATTTCATAGGTGGTTGTAAAGCATATATCACATAATTGAAATTAATTATGTACCTCATGCATTCCAATCTCTGGTCTTCTAATCAGAGCATCCCTGTGTTTTCCCAGATTAAACGCGGATATGCACATCTATTTTGCAACACGTACTAAACACGTTAGACAGAAAATAAAAAAAATAAAAAAATATATGGTTACCTACTGATCCTTTAGACCATGTCAACCGCATATTAGTTTCCTGTCAAATCTGAAGTGGTCCATAATCACGTGTCTTTCTTATATTCTTCAAGGTTGTTTAATGCATTCATCATATACCTCTCATCCTTGATGGATTGCAATATCACATTTCTTATCCCCCACATTTAAATACTTCTCTTAAGAATTATTTAAAACTTAGCTCTTGGTTTGAGCAAGTGCAAACCGACATCAAGTACAAGAATTAAGCATGAATATGTGATGCTCTTCCCCTGAAGCGAGCTCCACTATACCTTTGCATGCTTATTCAAAAGAATTGGAAAATTAAATTTCTCATACCGACGAGTACCGTTGTACCTTCGCATGATTTTATTGATGGAGAACACACTTTGATTCGCACAATCTAGTGATTCCAGTTCCCGCATACATCGCTTCATCTTTGCACGTAAAACAGATGTGAAAGTTGTAACAGACCAATAAATCGATGTAACATATCGAACTCCTAGACTCTCATCAAGCAAGTCACCAAGCTACGTTCGTTCTGGATGGCTGCTACGTGCAGCGATAGTATAATAAACACATGCAGCACAGTGAACGTAGAATATAGTCAGACAGAAAAGCCTGACGCACCTCACCCAAAAGTAGTTGAACTTGATGTTTTTCTCCATTGCGGAAAGCAAAGAACACACTCTACGAAGACGCCAGAGACGAAGCATGATGCTCCAAGCAATTTCCCAATGGTTGTCAACGAATACGTAATATTTTCTGTCGCGTAGCCAATGAAGAAGGTGATGAAGATATCTATCAAGAAGATTCCATCGATGACAATATACGCGATCTCCAGTCCTCGAACTGGTTTGAAAAGAAAACCATATTGGAAAGGAGCCATCAGTGCGGTGTATACGACTAGCAGAAGGAGAAAGTTCTGCCAGATTTTGTAACTTCGATCATCAGGTGAAATTACTGATCGCTTCATGACTCTAGGGTAACTCCTCCTAGCACCACCAACTAATCCAGAATGGCTGCTTCCATGGTTGGAAAAAAAAAACATCAACTTATTCAATGTCCTTCTCGAGCTCAAATCCACCACCATCTTTTAATCAGTAGCAGACCTTCTCCCACTCTCAGCATCTTCATGACACTGCCAAGTTTCAAACTCGATGTACACTTCCTTCAACAGCAATCAATCCATTCCCATGCATCGTGAGTAGCATCACTGATCAAACTAGCATCATCACTGCCAACTCCATTGGTAATGGCAGCAACACCTTGATCTTCTCCGTCACAGCTCCATTAACACCAGGAGTATTGCATCTCTATATCGATAATGGCATAGACCAAGTCAGCTTTATCTCCTCACTGTCATTGTTCTGTTTTGCTCGTTCAACTCCTAAACATCACCGCCATTAGAATCGCTAGCAGTTATCGTCTACTGCAATAAATGGCTCGAGAAGCAGCCAACAACTTCATTCTTTCGATCAGTCACCGTTAAACCTTCTCGATACTCTGCTCGACTTCTATCTAAGCCATCTGTGATTCAATAATTGAAAGACGCACTGCAACAAGTTCAGAAAACAGCTCAAGAATCTCTTGTGCAGCCATCATGTTCTCCTCCCGAATGATATGCTCGACCCGATGACGAAAGTGCAAACTTCCACTTAGCGAATTCCTCGACAGGAAACTGCAGTTTCTTCTGTATGCGAGGACCACATAGGCTTCAAATATCTATAGTTATCCGTAATCTTATGGGATATGGTATAACGCTTACTCCAAGATTCTCTCTTGAGGTAATCTTTGATTACCCAAATTTCAAAACCGATGACAAGATTACCTAAAAGCACGCATAGACACCCATCCAACACACCAATATGCCGATATGTATAGTTAACGACTTCAGAATCGTCTGGTTGTAGGATTTCTCTGGTAATCTCATCTGTTATATCCAATGCAACTAATACTTCGGGTGTAACTACTACTTTAGAGGTAGAAGATGACCGACCTGATTTGGACAACGCAAACGAATGAAGAGCCCCATTACAAAATACCCCGTACTCTTGTGATTTAAAACTACACATAATATAAGGGATATTTCGAATTCGTTTCCATGCATTCGATCTAAGTGAATAAACGACAACTTCAGACTGGTTGAAGTTTGAATAGCTCTTAATTCATACGAAGTTGTATTCATCACACTTCGAGTTATAACCGAACCCATGTCTGGTCGATAGGTAACCAAGATTCGGCTTACGAGACATATCATCAAATTCAGGTGGTGGTCTTGCCAGCAGTTTGTATTCAACCCATTACATGAACCCACAAAAGAACTTTCAGCATTCACCAGCTGTTTGCTAGCGGGCGAAGATTCTATCTTTTGAATCGGCACTTGATTAATACCATCACCATCAAGTAATGGTGATGTAAACGAATCATCATCTAAAGTGTTATATACTTCGTTGGCACCCTTTGGTGGCAATATTCCAAAGATAAAAGAAATCCCTTTCCTGATTCCATAAGCGTAAGCAAAGTATGCCATTACAAGAACCAACCAAATCAACCAAACAGTATACATATGTGGATTTCACTGGTAGCCTTGCGAGGATCTCAGGATAGAGATCTTGCGGAATGCTTGACATTGATCCTTTTCTCCGTTGGAGTTATAGAGCGAGCATAAACCCAGGGTTTGCATCCGGAGGTCGGATTTATACACCTCTGTGGTTGCATCTACAAAGATTTTTGAACCACCAAACGATTCTGTAACACCTAGTCGCGGACGCTTCAACATCTACAATAAGCACATGGTCCAACAGCTTTACTGGCGTGATTTATAACGAGTATTATCAGATTGACCCGCCGAAATTAGAGGATATACAAGATATCCCATATAGGCCCCTGATTAAAGCACATATTAACCAGTTAGGTTCATCACGATCACATGTAGACTTAAAAAAGAAAACCAGTCGATGTGTATAGTACGAGAGCTACTGATCAAACCCAATTCGATTCTTTCTTAATTGCTATTCTAATATATATATATTCTTGTCTTAAGATTGTTGGGTAATAACAATTAAAACTGAAAAAATCAAATAAGTAATCAATAAAAGAGGCACTTATCTGATTTTCGTGTGTTCTCCTTAGTCAACTGTTAATGTCTTGAATATCCTGCTAAACACCATGGAAACAAGAAAAACGGTAATGGTAGATTGAGGCGCATGTTCAACATACTGTCCTTAAGACAAGAAAGCCCGGCTACACTCTGAAAAAGATGATGCTATAGCCCTACGGGTACATCTGCCTCCAAGATACAACAATCTTAACAAGCTTGAATAGCACATTCAAACTTGTCCTTCTAGAACTTGGCAGCGGAAAACTCACGAATCGTTAGCACTTAGAACCCTCGTATCAAACATCGAAAAAACGAAGAAGAAGTACTAAAAATCTTAGGGGATATAAGAGAGGTTTTTCTATATATCTATACAATAAAAAAAATTCTTCATATATATAAAACCCTAACCCGATAAAATTTGGAAGGTGTTTTTATTTTTGGAAAAACCTTTTTATTAGTAATTTTTATTCACATAAAACTGTATTTTTTTTCAACAAGGAATACACAACAGACTTGTTTATTATATTGTAATCTCATGTGTGGTTGCTCTGCTGCAAATTTTGGGCTGTTCGCGAGATTATTATATATAGAAATGTAATTCTGCAGACTATCTAACTAAACTATTCTCTCAAGATCAACCAACTAACAAGTATTTCGTAGTGGATAATGATTTGCACGAGCATCTTAAACTTCGCTTGAAAAATCAGATAGAACATAGAAATATCTTGTGCTTTATCTATGTAACATTTTTGCAAGAAAGAGTTTGTTCAATACCGACAATTTCGACGGCACTGAAAGATATACAGACTAAACTAATAGGCAATCGACATTAATAAATTGGTCTGACTCCGAGGACGCGACTCAAATTGGAAACAAACAATTGGTGTATGTGTCGGCAAAAAACCTAACCCAAAATTCTATACCGACTCGGTACTGTATTCAATCCAATTTCTATACCGACAAAAGGATCGGCACCTAGTTCACTTAAAATATGTATACCGACAGCTCAGTCAGCATTGAACCCAACACTCTCTATGGGTTTAATTTTAGCAAATGTTTAGAAGGGGAGTTTTCTACAAGTTCTACTTGCTCTTCTAAAAATATGTCCTTATGTTCTCAAGAAGAAGTTAAGTTAAGCCCGGAATCACTTGGCAGCTAAATGAATTAAGTAATCACTTCTGAATCACTTCATAATGATAAAGAGGATATTGATTATGTGAGTATAAAAACATCTCAGCTAAATGAACTAAGTAAAGAATTCCTCTCATGTGCAACCGAACTCACTCTTGCACTAAAAATAGAAGGAAAGCTTCTTGAAGACTTGTGTCATATGAAAGCTGAAAATGATCAACTCAATCTTGATCTAACCACTCTTAAAGATGATCTAGACTCTCTCAAGATTGTAACCTCTTCAAAGATTCAATCTATAGAAGCAAAGCTAAGGAAAAGTATTGAACAAGAAAAGAGGACTGAAATCTTGAAAAAACGGCTGCCGATGAATACAATGCCTTAAAAATCTCATATGATTCTGAGATAAAGAGAGTTACAAAACATGTCAATAGGCTAAAAGATGAAACACATTCGTTAATGTCAGAAAGTCAGTTGGATACATCCTCCTCGGGTAGATCCAATAATTCTGATTTGATCTTCCCTTCAAAAAGAAAGAAGAATGACACTAAAGACTCTCGAAAGAAAGTTTCATATTCTAAAAGGGCATTGGTATTCTCGGAGAAGTCCAAGATGAACAACTCACATCATAGTTTTCAACGTCATCATAAGCATCATCACAGACGATGTTTTCATTGTGGAATCAAAGGTCATGTTGTTAAAGATTGTCAACGATTACCTTGCTCAAACTCTGACAAATCCACTTCTGGTCAAGGATGTAATATGAGATCTTTTTCAAAAAAAATCATACATAAGACTGATCTTCTTAGATAAAAAAAACTCAGTAAAAGATGTTCATCACATAAAGAAAGAAGATCTGAAGACTAGAAACTCATGGAAGTGGATACCAAAGAAGACTATGGAGATAAACATAAAGGAGTATGAAAAAATCTCCAGTTCATTTGAGTTACCTGCACGCGTAGAACCTTGGTCATCGCTTGAATCTGATCGATCACTCTTCGTGCTTTGTGCTAGCAAGATTTAGAAGCAATTCACTCTCTTCAGCTGTTTCCCGTTCATTTGGAGATATAGACTCTTTTGAAGGGTAATCGGAATAACACATGTCGAAGCCTGTCTGTCTTGATTGAACACAAGGTTCGTCTATATTTGAGATTGAAGAATCTTTATCTTTAATAGAAATAGACGAGACAGAACTTTTATTTCTGGTGACGCATTTATCAGAGATACTACTCTTGTCCATAGAGTCAGATCGCTACAAACACAGACTTGTTAGGTCTTGAACGTGTTTGCCTGCTCTGATACCAATTGAAAAAGCGAGGGTATAACAACCACACCCAATATTTCGCTTAGCAATTCGTATGGGCAAACTCCAATATACTTTTAAGAGAATCAACAAGACTCAATCTATAAAAAGTACATCAAAGATTTGATATCTCAATCTCTCGATTTGATATATACTCAAGCAAATAGAAATCTCCGAGTCTTTATAAAATACTAGAGAGATAACTTGGATGGTACGAAAGACCAATATCCAAGTGTCAATCAATTTAAATCAACAACCAAAGGTCGGATATTCTAATTGATTGAACTAAACAACCTGTGATATTTCAATTATAAAGATAAAGAATATAATGCGGAAATAAAAATAACACAGACACCAGATTTGTTAACGAGGAAACCTCAAATGCAGAAAAACCCTGGGACCTAGTCCAGATTGAACACACACTGCATTAAGCCGCTACAGACTCTAGCCTACTTCAAACTAACTTCGGTCTGGACTGTAGTTGAACCCCAATCAATCTCACACTGATCCAAGGTACAGTTGCGCTCCTTACCTCTCTGATCCCAGCACACTTGATTCCCTTAGCTGATTTCACCCACAACTAAGAATTGCTACGACCCAAAGTCGAAGACTTGATAAACAAATCTGTCTCACACAGAAAAGTCTATGGATTGAATAAATATGTCTCCCACAGAGATACCCAAGAGTTTTTGTTCCGTCTTTTGATAAATCAAGGCGAATTGGAACCACTTGATAACCCGGACTTATATTCCCTAAGAACAACCTAGTATTATCAATCACCTCACAATAATCTTAATCGATGCGGCGAAAGAAGATATTGTGGAATCACAAACGATGAGACGAAGATATTTGTGACTACTTTTATATCTTGCATATCGGAGATATCAATCTCAAGCTAATCTTTGTGATTGTACTCGTACGATAGAAACATCAAGATTAGATCACACAACTACGAGAAAGTAGTATCGGTCTGGCTTCATAATCCCAATGAAGTCTTTAAGTCGTTAACCTGGTTTGAGAAAATAAAACCAAAGGTTAAAGGAGAACCGACTCTAGCTTACAAATAGTATCACACGTAAGGTGTGGGGATTAGTTTTCCCAGTTGCTAGAGTTCTCGCTTATATAGTCTTTCAAATCAAGGTTTGCAATCAATATTAGCTTAGTAACAAAGCATTCAATATTCACTGTTAGATGAAAACCTGATTAGATTCAAGCTAATATCTTTCAACCATTAGATCGAAAACTTAGCTTGTTACACAAATATGAAATGCATGTTTCTAGGTTTGTGTAACTGTACCCAAACATGTACATTTGTTGGTTCAACAATAGTTAACCAAATGGTTAGCCATATGAGCACTTTCATATCAACCATCTTCTTCTTCACCATAACTAGTTCAAATGACTCAAATGAACTAGTTAGAGAGTTGTTCAATTGCAAGGAAATCTTATGTACTACATAAGACACAATTGAAGCAAAAACGATTTGATTCACTCGAATCAGTTCATGAACTTTATAGCTACAGTTTTCAAATAACATTCCTTAGTTTATATACACATGAGTTCACAAACAATCGTTTTTAGATATAACCAACTCAAGTTCGCGGACTGGGTTTGCGGACTTAAGTTCCCGGAAGGAGTTCTCAAACTCAAGCATATTTTCCCGGGTCGAGAACTTCCGCCAGTTCGCGGACTTAGTTCACGGCTCTTGTTCCTGTTCTCTTGATCAACAAAGTTCGCAAACTTCGGTTCAAGGAATAAGGACTTATACATATATGTGTTTCCACAACAATGCTTATATCCATCAATGGTTATATAATCTAAACTCTCATTTCAATCATTGAAACATTCTTAAAGAACGTTATATAGTTGTTATTTACAAACTATTTTTCGTCAAAGCAATTTTCAAAGTGAATGAAACATAACATGACTTTCGTCACTAGGTAAAGATGAATTTGGCTAAAGAGAAAGCTTACCAACACATATTTCGATAAATATATAGGCGAGATAAACTCCGCTCGAAATACCAAATGTGTATAATCAAAGTCTATATAAAAAAACGACTTTTGTCTCAAGATAGGAGATAGAGTAGATAGACTTTTGACTGATAGATAAGTTCAAGTCTCCACATACCTTTTTGTCGATGAAGTTCCACCAATTCCTTGAGTAGTTCTTCGTCTTGTATGATGATCGCCATGGAGTTCTTGAGCTCAACTACACTTTCTATCCTACTTCAAGACTTAGCTATATTATACTAGAAATCAAGACTTATAGTTTTGATCACTAACATTGACAAACATGCTTGAGATAGCAACGCATGCGAGTTCGACCGAGCAATGCTCTAACAATATCCCCTTTGTTAATTTTAGTGACAAAACTATTAATACATATAGAATATAAAAAATATAAATACATTTTTGAAGATCCTATTCCACATGTCTAATATTCAACATTACTCGAAATCTTCATCACTTCCAAGTAGTCCAATGATCCAAAAGGTTGTAAGTTCAGCATCATCGTTGTTGAAAGTCTGTAGCTATAACAATGAGAAAACAGAATTCTCGATCACTATTATATACAATGTCATAATATCATTACACAGTATCAAAATTCAATTGTATCGCAACTTTGACAACAATACTATGGTGATATGTATCACTCCCCCTTAGTCAATACTCCATCTCACATGGAAACCACTCCCCCTTACATAATGATCCGAAAACCATATGTATTTGTAGTGTGAACTACATATTAATTCTCCCCCTTTTTGTCAATAAAATTGGCAAAGGTACAAGAACGGGATCCTAATGAAATTTCTGAAAGAGACATTTCATGACTAAAATAAAGCATATACCAACTTGTTCTTTAGATGCAATTATAAAGCCGAAGCTAAATTCATTCATCAAGGAGTTTATAGATACAAGATAACCCCTATAGTATTCCACACCCGCAGTCCCCACAAAGATATGGCAATTAAGCGCAAGTTCAAAAGAACTCTCCCCATAAAATGTCCTTCCCGAAAGAACAACAAGAGCGACCTTAATTTCAAAAGAAAAGAAGGATTTCTTTGGACATAACAAATCACATACGAATATGAATTTGAATCCAAAAATACACAATTAAATTAACCAAAAGAGAACCTATGATTAATTTAATCGAAAATGCTCAACATAAGTGAACTTATGGAGACTCAAAAATACTCAATTAGATTAATCACAAGTGAACCCATAATTAATCTAATCGGAATACACAACCAAATTAACCATAAAAAGTAATCAATTTAATTGTTCGTGCTCGACATAAGAGAATCTATGGAGCGATTACTAAGTTAATCATAAGAAAATAATCAACTCAGTCGATAGTGCTCAACATAAGAAAACTTACGGAGCCTCACAGTAATACATAAAATATTATGGATCAGGGAAGATCAATACTGCGGAATACACAAGGATTCATTCTATTTTCCATCATTATTTGCATAACAACATACAATAGACCTAATCCTTGCAAACAAAATATTTTAACCTATCTTCCATCAAAAATTGACATAATAGGCTTAACTTTTGTAGTTGTCAAAAGTCCATTCATTCTTTTATCAATACATGCATGTCGACTTACGAAAGACTTTACTTTTGACAAGGTATGTGACAATCATAGTTCACGGACGCAAACACACATATCCCATAACAAATTGCTATATATACAATCATAAAGACTAATACTGCAAAAAATCATCTTCCAAACAATTTTAGAATATAAGAAAAAAAATAAACCTAAAAACATGAAGATGAAAACGTTGGACATAGTTATGTGTAATCACAATAATGGTTATTCCAAACTCTAGTTATTCTTCTAAACAAAACGATAAGATTTACGAGGCAAACTAACAAGATAGGGAATGTAAACAGACTCCAGTGTCATGCCCGAACACGAACTAATGGTCAAATAGACGGTTCACGATCCTCACGAGTCTTGATGTCCTTGAGCTTGTGATTGACAGCATCCCTTGCATCTTCAGAGAAGAGATTCTCTTTGTGAAGATCATTGATGTGAAATTTTATGAGACCAAGATGAGTGGTAACCTTTTTCAACTCAGTTTTCAACACATCAAGACTTTTCAAGGTATCAACGAGCTGCAGTTTGGATTCCTCAAAGTATTTAAGAAAATCATGAACCACTTCAGCATAAACCATATCTTCCTTCTCAACATACTCATGAGTATAGGCATAGTAACATGAGGCATTGGTATGATCATCTTCTACAAGGGTTCTTTTCTTCCTCCCTTCGGACTCAAAACCAATACCTTTATCAAGAAAGCCTCAAGAAAAACCACAAGCTCGTGAAGAGGAAGACATTCTTGACAAAACAAAATAACCAAGAGTATGCAAACGTGACTCAAGGTTTTGGTATTTAAGGGTTTCTTTAGGAAGAAGGTTTTTAGGGTTTACAAACTGTTGACCCGTGATGGTAATCCGTGTACACATACGAATACAACATGGCCCACAAAATAAAAACGAATACTCTTGCTACATGAAATAATTCAAAAATGGCTCAATAAATTTCATAACTTCAGAGAAGAAATTTAGAGCACAAGAGTAAAAGATAAAGGAGATGCAAAAGGAATACATTAGCATACACGACCAATATTGTTTTAGGCACCGTTTTCTGCAGGCAATAACTTAACTATAGACGATAAGAAAATAGCTCAGCTATTCATACACAAACTTGCCACAATATACCTGATTATTGACACATCTTGCTCAACATGATTTTTTTCCGAGCAAGTTCTTTAATCCTTGTGATTAATTAGCACAAGTATGAGATTTAGGCTCATTAAAAGATTTGTGTTTATGGTCGAGTCTCTTTTTCTTTATGAATCTAGAGAGGGATCCTTTTTTATGTGAGAAATTATTATAAAACTTACTTTCATCAAAATACGGGACATAATTTGAGTTCTTACCTGAAGAATTTTGACTTGAGGAGGATGAAAACCTGTTGACAATTTCTTTATAGCCTTCAATTATCTCCTTCAGGTTATTTTTCATGTCATCAATTTTTCTTCTTTCTCATAGGGTTTCGTTCACATCAAGGGTAACTTTATTTCCGGAGGAAATAACATGATCTTTTCTTAGACGATGTTTATTAAGACGTCTGTTCTGCTTTTGAGCATTTGAGGAACTCATTGAACTGATCTTCCTGGTAGCATACGCAGGATAAGTACGAAAACCAGTTGGTTTAGACATACGAATGTCAGTTACACCTTTGAGAATCAAGTCTAGGGTGTGTTGAAGTTGAACCAAGGAGTTTTTATTCAACCTAGAGTTTCCCTTTTGTTTTGTAGAACTCTTTGTATCACATAAGAGACATACTTTCTGATCACAAGAATAATTAGATAGTATCGTCTTATTATCATCGTTTGAAGATTTCTTCCTTCCATTTGATGTGCAACATCCTTGATTGATGGATATTCCAGGCACATCCGTTTTAATAGGAAGGGATTTCGGTTTTACTTCTGAAACTATCATATCTTCAGTCGAAACAGAAGTACTTGGTATATTAGACTGCTTAGAGCATCCTTGAATAGAGAGTTTACTCAAGCGATGTTCAATTTGCAAAGCATTCTTTTTGAGGGTAGCCTCAAGAGTCATACGTGAAGAATAATCTTCAGTATTTTCTTTGAATTTGCAGTCTCTTATTACGCCAAGAAGAATATTGACATGGTGTTTCAATCGATTAAATCTATCAGCTTGGGTTCTAGCAAGATTTAGAATCGATTCACTCTCTTCAGTTGTTTCCCGTTCATATGGAGAGATAGACTCTTTTGAAGGGTAATCGTAATAAGACATGTCAAAGCCTGTCTGTCTTGATTGAACACAAGGTTCGTCTATATTTGAGATTGAGGAATCTTTCTCTTTAATAGAAATAGACGAGACAAAACTTTTATTTCTGGTGACGCGTTTATCAGAGATACTACTCTTGTCCATAGAGTCAGATCGCTACAAACACAGACTTGTAAGGTCTTGAACGTGTTTGCCTGCTCTGATACCAATTGAAAAAGCGGGGGTATAACAACCACACCCAATATTTCGCTTAGCAATCTGTATAGACAAACTCCAATATATTTTTAATAGAATCAATAAGACTCAATCTATAAAAAGTACATCAAAGAGTTAATATCTCAATCTCTCGATTTGATCTATACTCAAGCAGATAGAAATCTGCGAGTCTTTATCAAATACTAGAGAGATAACTTGGATGGTACGAAAGACCAATATCCAAGTGTCAATCAATTTAAATCAACAACCAAAGGTCATATATTCTAATTGATTGAACTAACGCACAACCTGTGATATTTCAATTATAAAGATAAACAATATAATGCGGAAATAGAAATAACACAGACACCAGAATCTTGTTAACGAGGAAACCGCAAATGCAGAAAAACCTCGGGACCTAGTCCAGATTGAACACACACTGTATTAAGCCGCTACAGACTCTAGCCTACTTCAAACTAACTTCGGTCTGGACTGTAGTTGAACCCCAATCAATCTCACACTGATCCAAGGTACAACTACGCTTCTTTTGTCTCTGATCCCAGCAGGATACTACGCACTTGATTCCCATAGATGATCTCACCCACAACTAAGAGTTGTTACGACCCAAAGTCTAAGACTTGATAAACAAATCTGTCTCACACAGAAAAGTCTATCGATTGAAAAAATATGTGTCCTACAGAAATACCCAAGATTTTTTATTCCATCTTTTGATAAATCAAGGTGAACAGGAACCAATTGATAACCCAGACTTATATTCCCGAAGAACAGCCTAGTATTATCAATAACCTCACAAGTAATTGCTTAAGATTTTGCAATCAATACTTTGAATCACAAAACGTATCTATGCCGATCTACTCAACTAATCAATCCAATCTACCACAAGGATAAACCGATTATAGTTGGATCCTCTTTTACCGAAACAAGTACTGTGCATATCAAAGATTATGAACCCAAATCAGAAATCTTCAAAGTATTCTTTGTCTTCAAATATTCTTAGATATTCAATAAACACCTGCACAAAATCAACTTGAATCTCTTGTGATCAATCACACATAGAACGGAGTCTGTTAACAATGGATTATCACAAGACGTCTTTAGATATACAGACAGTCTAAAAATCCCCGTCGAAAAACTTCGATCTAGTTTGAGTGAATCTTATATCAGAAGAGAAGATTCTCAAGCATAAACAAACTAGGTGCAATCAAATTTCAACAACCGTGAGTCAATCGAGTCAATCGAAAACTAATAATAAACCGCAATTATCTAGTTTTCCACCAACGGTACTAATAGAGCTTCTTGAAAAAGCGGGGGTCTAACCACCTCACCCAATACTTCGATTAGAAATCTTTATGAACTAACTCCAGTATACTTTCTAGAGAATCAACTAGACAGTCAGACTCAATCTAGATAAAAGTATATCAAAGAGTCAATATTTCAATCTCTCGATTTGATCTAACTCAAGAAAATGGAAATCTGTGAGTCTTTATCAAATACTAAAGAGATAAACTTGGATGGTACCAAAGACCAATATCCAAGTGTCAATCAATTTAAATCAACAACCAAAGGTTGGATATTTTAATTGATTGATCCTAATACAAAACCTGTGATATTTCAATTATATAACAAAATATATGCGGAATCGAAATAACACAGACACCAGAAAAAAATTTAATGAGAAAACCTCAAATGCAGAAAAACCCCGGGACCTAGTCCAGATTGAACACCACACTGTATTAAGCCGATACAGACACTATCCTACTACAAACTAACTTCGGTCTGGACTGTAGTTGAACCCTAATCAATATCACACTGATTCAAGGTACAGTTGCGCTCCTTACGCCTCTGATCCCAGTAGGATACTACGCACTTGATTCCCTTAGCTGATCTCACCCACAACCAAGAGTTGCTACGACCCAAAGTTGAAGACTTTAATAAAAAAATCTGTATCACACAGAAAAGTCTACGATGATAGATAAATCTGTCTCCCACAGATAAACCTAAGAGTTTTGTTCCGTCTTTTGATAATATCAAGGTGAACAGAAACCAATTGATAACCCGGACTTATATTCCCGAAGAACAGCCTAGAATTATCAATCACCTCATAATAATCTAAATCGTATGGTAGTGAAACTAGATATTGCAGAAGCACAAACGATGAGACGAAGATGTTTGTGATTTCTTTTTATCTTGCCCTATCGTAGATATAATCTCAAGTCAATTATTCAATTGAACTCGTACAAAAGAAAATGGAAAGATCAGATCGCTCAACTACAAGAGAAGTAGTTTCGTCTGGCTTCACAATCCCAATGAAGTCTTTCAGTCGTTAACCTACAGGGTCTCTGGAAGAAACCTAAGGTTAAAGGAGAATCGACTCTAGCAAAACCAACTAGTATCACACAGGATGTGTGGGGTTAGTTTTTCCATTTGCTAGATGTCTCCTTTATATAGTTTTCAAATCAGGGTTTGCAATCCAAGTTACCATGGTAACAAAGCATTCAATATTCACCGTTAGATGAAAAACCTGATTTAACCAAGTTAATATCTTTCAACTGTTAGATCGAAACTTAGCTTGTCACACACAAATGAAATGTATTTCATTTAGGTTTAAGTAATTGTACCTAAACGTGTTCACTTAGTTGGTTCAAAATTAGTTAACCAATGGTTAGCCATATGAGCACTTCCATATTAATCGTATACATCTTCTTCACATAACTAGTTCAAATGACTCATAAGAACTAGTTTAAGAGTTGTTCAATTGCTTAGGTCTTTATGAATAGACACAATTGAAACAAAATCGGTTTGATTCACTTGAATCAATTCATGAACAATATAGCCACGGTTTGCAGTCCTTATTGATTTATTGTTGAAGTTCATGATCTTCCGATTTGAGAAATATAACCAGCTTGGGTACGCGTATGGGTACGTGTACCATAGCTACCGGATTTGAATTTACAAAATCAGCAGAAATTTTCGGTCGAAAACTTCCGTGTATGCGCGTACGGGTATGCGTGCCTAAGGTGACTGGTTTAACAGTTTGCAAACTTACAAACTAACCTGTCTCCTTCACCAATACCGTATGCACACATATGCACACACTTGGTTTCCGGCACATGGATTTATACACTAATATGCGAATACACTACATATGCTTATATCCATAGTTGGTTACTTAATCTCCACTCTACATTTCAATCATTGAAACATTCTTCTATATGTTATAACAATCGTTATTTAGAACTATCGTCATCAAAGCTATTTTCAAGATTAAAACGTCATCATGACTTTCGTCACGGGTTAAGATGAAAAGTGGTTAAAGCGAAAGCTTACCAATACATATATCTAGAAAAATATAGGCGAGTAAACTCATCTTGAAATAGCAAATGTGTATGTATGAAAACTATCATACTTATACGACTTTGTCTCAAGAGTAGGAGATAGAGTAGATAGACTTCTGAGTGATAGATAAGTTCAAGTATCCATATACCTTTTTGTCGGATGAAGTTCCACTGGTTCCTTGAGTAGTTTTTCGTCTGCGTAAGATGATAGCCATGGAGTCTGGAGCTCAACTACACTAAACTGTCCTAAACCGAGAATTAGCTATAAGTAATATAGAAATCAAGACATATAGTTTTGACAACTAAGCTTGACAAACATGCTTGAGATAGCAACGCATGCGAGTTCGACCGAGCAATGCTCTAACAATCTCCCCTTTTGTCAATTTTAGTGGCAAAACTATCAATGCATATGGATTACAAAATAAATAAAACGTTGTAGCTTCTCATCCACATGCTTGATCTCCTTGGTGCTTCAACATTACTTGAAAACTTCGTCTTTTCCAAGTACTCCCATGATTCCATAGATGTCCAATTCAGCATCATAGTTGTTGAAGATCCGTAGCCATAATAATGAGAAAACAAAACCTCTTGATCATTGTTATTCTGTGTCATAGTATTATTACACAGTATTAAAGTTCTTATATTACAACTTTGACAAAAATATTATGGTGATATGTATCACTCCCCCTTAGTCAATACTTTCATCTCAACATGAAAACCGCTCCCCCTTACATAATGATCCGTAAACCACATAAACCATATGTATTTGTAGTGTGAATTACATATTAATTCTCCCCCTTTTTGTCAATGAAATTGGCAAAGGTACGAAAACAGGATCCTAATGAAATTTCCACGGAGATGCTTCAAGACTAAAGAAAAATACATATCAACTTGTTTAGATGCAATCATAAAGCCGAAGCTAAATGCATTCATCAACGAGTTTATAAAGATACAAGATAACCCCTAAAATATTCCACACCCGCACTCTCCACAAAGATATGGAAATTAAGCGCAAGTTCAAAAGAACTCTCCCCCATTTGATATCATTCCTGAAAGAACAACAAGAGCGACCTTACTTTTATAAGAAAAGAAGGATTTTTTTGGACACCAGAAACCATATGGGAACGATTTTGTATCAAAAAATTCTCAATCAAACTAATCACAAGAGAATCCATGATTAATTTAATCGGAATACACAACCAAATTAATCATAAACGAATCTACGATTTGTTTAGTTGGAAATGCTCACATAAGAAAACTTATGGAGCCGCACAGTATATACGTAAAATATGGATCAGGGAAGATCAATACTGCGGAATATACAAAGATTCATTCTATCTTCATCACTATTTGCACAATGACATACAATAGACATAATCTTTGTAAACAAAAGATTTTAACCTATCTTCCATCATAGAATTGACATAATAGGCTTAACTTTTGTTTGTCAAAAGTTCATCGATCTTGTATCAATACATTCATATCGACATATGAAAGAGATAACTTTTGACATCATATGGTACAATAATAGTTCACGGACGCAAATATACATAACCCATAACATATTGCAATATATAAAACCATAAGATTAATACTGCAAACATCATCTTCCAAATCACTTTAGAATTTAAATAAATAAATCTAAAAACATTGCAAGATGAAAACGTTGGACGTAGCTATGTGTACTCACAATAATGGTTATTCCATACCCTAGTTATCCTTCTTAAACAAAAACAAGAATAAAAATTCCCTTAAGAAGTTTCCTAGACAAATGAGAGTCAAAACAATTTAACATCAATATAAAGAAGCACAAGAGGCTACTCATCATCTTCATCTTCGGAGACCATGAAGGTAGAACGAACTTTGTCCATGTTTTCTTTAATATCGGGATACTTGGTAGCAACCACAAGTAATTGTTCTTGAACACACTTTACTTTGGTATTCAACTTACAAACACTTTTGTAAATTTGGCGAAGAATCTTCGTAGAAGAATCACTCGAGCCATCAATTGTGTGACACCTTTGTCTCTTGCATTCATATTCCCTTATTCGACTGAAGGTACACGGTCGAACAAGCTTGGGAGTTCGAATGGAATTCCCAATTGTCTCAATGGAGAAGTTGCGACAAATACTCTCAATCAAGCAAGGGAAGCCTAACTTCTTGTCAACGGATGTCAAGACCTTTGGTTTCCATCACAAGGTAATAGACTAATTTCGTAAACTCACGGATCCAACGAGAATTCTCAACCGTGGAAGGACAAAGATTCGAAATACCCAATTTTCCAAAAGACTTTAAAGGAAAATTTAGTTGATTAGTGGGAAATTTTCCTCTATTCCACACAACACTCTTTCCACAAAGCACTTTTGAAATAGCTTCTTGTGAAGGTCGTTCATCGCTTGGTCTAGGGAGGCGAAAATCACCCAAAGGAATTCCGGTAATTTTCGAAATCAATTCTATATTAAATAAAATCCTTACTCTATTAACCATGGTCTTGAATTCCATGTCCTCAGGGATAACATCGTAAATGTTGGCGTGGAAGATTCTAGTAAGAGTATCAAAACCTTCACCAAGGCCATCAAAGATGTTTCCAAGCTTGAATTTTTCAAAACAAGATAAGTCCTCCTTATACCCACTTGTATTATCCAATTTATTTTCTAAAATAAACCCAGTAGAAGAAATCTCTTCAAATACTTTGCTACAGGATTCATCCAAAAATCTAATCCTAATAGAATTTTGTTCAATAAGAAGATCCGCTGAAGAGGATGAAGAACCTATATTACTTGGAAAACCTTTTGAACCATTAACATTCTTCATGATTCTAGAAGGAAATAAGGGAGTGGGCAAGATATTACGTACTTGACTTTTATCTTGAGGAATACCTTCACAATTTGTTCTCCAACAAGCTTTAATGGAGAGGAAAAAAAAATTAAACCCTAAAGTTCACAAACGCGGACCGATGAGGGAGGAAAGAGGGTTTGCGTACTCGTGCTTCTTTTATACCACCAGTTGGGCTTGGACCCGTTCAGAACCGCAAACCACATAAGGAATGTAAGATTTTTAGAGGTACACGTACTGGGATAAAAGTACCAGCATGAAGAAGAAATACCTGCACAAACCTTTTGAAAAGGTTTTGTCACAAGGAAAATAGTAAAAAGAATTCATAAACAAAGTCAACCAGTTACTTGCCCCATTTCAAGTTATATACAAATGGGGTGACGCCATTCCTGAATTTAGGTGGTGTAGAATGCAGAGAATTTATCGTGAAAATCTTTTGGTTGACATTTGTGGCCAGAATTAGGAGTAAAATCATAATGATAAAACTCAGAATTCGTTGGGCTCTTTTTCTTATGACACAAAAATGACTTTTTTCTGATAAATGGTTCTTTTACCAACCTTACAGGAAACCTTTTTATCAACTTCAAGTGAGTTGGTGGTTTGAACAGTTTGTACATCATTAGAACATGATTTGACCAGTACAAAACTTTTATCAGAACGATTCAATTCTTTTATGGTATTAAGCTTTTCTAAGAATTTCAAAACATTTTAAATCGCTCTAGACAGACCCTTGTTAATTGATCCGTTATTATAGTATTCCTCAAAGAGATTAAGAGTAAATCTTGTGAGGGTCCATACCTTTGCGCGTTGATCATGTTTCCTTTGAAATTTCCTTTTAAAAGGTTTTATAATTATCCCTTTAGACTGTTTCTCATCATCTAGTATTTTATATGGAATATGATTATTATGAGTGACCATAGGTCTAAAAAATAATAATCTCTGAACAGTCTTTAAGGGACTCTGGTGTGCGTTACAGATACCATGATCAAGTCTCTCAGAAATATTTCCCATAAGGATAGACTTTTGAGGATCGAACAAACACAAACTTATAAGGTTTAAGGTGTTTGCCTGCTCTGATACCAATTGAAAAAGCGGGGGTCTAACAACTTCACCTAATATTTCGATTAGCAATCTATATGGACTAACACCAATATACTTTATAGAGAATCAACTAGACAGTCAGACTCAATCTAGATAAAAGTATATCAAAGAGTTAATATCTCAATCTCTCGATTTGATCTATACTCAAGCAAATGGAAATCTGTGAGTATTTATTAAATACTAGAGAGATAAACTTGGACGGTACCAAAGACCAATATCCAAGTGTCAATCAATTTAAATCAACAACCAAAGGTTGGATATTCTAATTGATTGATCTTAACGTACAACCTGTGATATTTCAATTATATTACAAAATATAATGCAGAATAGAAATAACACAGACACCGGAAATTTTGTTAACGAGGAAACCGCAAATGCAGAAAAACCCCGGGACTTAGTACAGATTGAACACCACACTGTATTAAGCCGATACAGACACTAGCCTACTACAAACTAACTTTCGTCTGGACTGTAGTTGAACCCTAATCAATATCACACTGATCCAAGGTATAGTTGCGCTCTTTACGTCTCTGATCCCAGCAGGATACTACGAACTTGATTCCCTTAGCTGATCTCACCCACAACCAAGAGTTACTACGACCCAAAGTCAAAGACTTTAATAAACAAATCTGTATCACACAGAAAAGTCTATGATGATAGATAAATCTGTCTCCCACAGATAAACCTAAGAGTTTTGTTCCGTCTTTTGATAAAATCAAAGTGAACAGAAACCAATTGATAACCCAGACTTATATTCCCGAAGAACATCCTAGAACTATCAATCACCTCACAATAATCTAAATCATATGGTAGCGAAACTAGATATTGCGGAATCACAAACGATGAGACGAAGATGTTTGTGATTTCTTTTTATCTTGCCCTATCGGAGATATAATCTCAAGTCAATTGTTCAATTTAACTCGTACGATATAAAATGGCAAGATCAGATCGCTCAACTACAAGAAAAGTAGTTTCGTCTGGCTTCACAATCCCAATGAAGTCTTTCAGTCGTTAACCTACAGGGTCTCTGGAAGAAACCTAAGGTTAAAGGAGAATCGAGTCTAGCAAAACCAACTAGTATCACACAGGAGGTGTGGGGATTAGTTTTTCCAGTTGTTAGATGTCTCCTTTATATAGTTTTCTAATCAGGGTTTGCAATCCAAGTTATCTTGGTAACAAAGTATTCAATATTCACTGTTAGATGAAAAACCTGATTTAACCAACTAATATCTTTCAACCGTTAGATCGAAACTTAGCTTGTCACACACAAATGAAATGTATTTCATTTAGGTTTGAGTAACCGTACCTAAACATGTACACTTAGTTGGTTCACAAATAGTTAACCAATGGTTAGCCATATGAGCACTTCCATATTAACCATATTCATCTTCTTCACATAACTAGTTCAAATGACTCATAAGAACTAGTTGAAGAGTTGTTCAATTGTTTAAGTCTTTATGAATAGACACAATTGAAACAAAATTGGTTTGATTCACTTGAATCAATTCATGAAAAATATAGCCACAGTTTACAAAGATTGCATTCCTTATTGATTTTGTTAGAGCATAGCTCGGTTGAACCCACCAAGCATTGGTATGTCAAGTTTGGTTGTCATATTTTAGTGAACCAAAACTCATTTAAGAGTCGCTTGATTAAATGTACTAGAGTCAACTTCGTATAGGTTAGCTTGAAAGTATTAGGATGAGACATTACAAGTATTGCGAAGACTTGAAGAAGTGAAGAAGTACGGAGCTACAACCACATCATCATCCTTCCACTTGAGGTTAGTGATATTTGACTTGAACTGTTTCATTCCCTAACATATCTTTCAAGTCGTGCATATTGAAAACATAAAACTGCGAAGCATGAACACTCTATATAGACATAATATTAAGGAATACAATATGAGGTTTATTGCTTAACCATTGAACTTTGTATATAAGACATCAACATAATCGTATGAATGCTACTGTGATTATGTATGGGTATGAGGTGAGGATTTCATCCTAGGAAACAATGTTTTTACATGTGTTTTAAGGAAGTAAGTTCATGATCTTGTGTTGTGAACCGAAAAGGAAATCGCCAGGCGTTATTGGGGCTGTCCTTCATTGCATATCTTATGAACGACCAATATGTGTGATTAGTATAATCGCTCATGACTTGTTTGTGTTCTTGGTAAAACTGTTCACATGAGGCCTGGCTTATGTATTGGTATGACTTTTATTAGTGAAACCGATCTTAATTAATCACCTGGGGTATGATCGAGTTTATGTGTGTAATACCTAACAATGGGTAAAGGGGAACCGATCCTAGTAAGAGGTGCAACACATACAAAGGAGAATCGATCCTTGTATGAGGTGCCACAAGGTTTATAATATAAAGGGGAACCAATCCTATGAACATGTGCAACACGTTTTTAGTCTAAAGGGAACCGATCTTATGGACATGTGTAACACATATAAGTTAGATATCAAATATATGTTGGGAACCGATCCTAGTACCTAGTCAACCAAAGTTTGGTAAGCTAGTGTGACTATGCACAGTACTCACATGGAGGTAGAACCGAAACTTGTTTTGGTAGAACTGTTACACCCATGATTTGTGATTGAGTGCTACTTGATCAATCACATAGTTCTTAAAAGTCAGATGAACCAATTCTAAACTTGTTTGGAAGCGTGGTAAATCGGTTTCAAGTGAGTAAGTATGAAAAGGGACTTACAAGAGGAAAGACGTCGACACACTTTGAACAAGTGCATTAATGCGTATCTTTTATTGTTCAAAGATATTCCTTAACAGCTAAGAAGGAAGTTATCCCCAAGATCGAATTTAAATAAGTTAAGAATCTTTTAATTAAGGTTTTTAATTATATATGGAAAATAAGAATTAGTAATGTGCATTTACTGATTAAAGATTTTCCAAGGAAATTTCGATCATTAATTTGGACAGTGCATTCTCAGGAATTATGAAAAGTGAATTTGGAATAATATTGAATATCTTGAGAATATTTTCGGTTTTGGAAATTTCTTGGTGTCCAAACTTCCTTGTCTATAAATACTTTGAGTTTGCATTTCTATCAAACTAATCCTTCGTGACAGTAAAATTCCTCTGTTGTATTGTTACTGGTGAAGCCGCCTATTCGGAGAGGAGAGTAACCTAATTAGGCGAAATCTCTTACGGCCACTCAGTTTTAAGTCTTCTTTGGGATTGAGAAACTCTAGTGCGTACCGTTGGTGGGAAACTAGATAATTGTGGTTTATCTTTAGTTTTCATATTGATTTGATTGACTAATGGTGGTTGAACTTTGATTGCACCTAGTTTGTTTATGCTTGAGGATCTTCTTTTCTGATATAAGATTCACTCAAACTAGTTCAAAGTTTCGACAGGGATCTTTAGACTGTTGTTAGATCTAACGACGATCTTGTGATAATCCATTGTTAACAGACTCCGTTCTGTGTGTGATTGATTACAAGAGATTCAAGTAGTTGTGTGCAGGTGTTTATTGAAGATCTAAGAAGATTTAAATACAAAGAAGAGATAGAAGATTTCTGACTTGGTTATATAAATTTTTGGTGTGCACAATACTTGTTTCGGTAATAAAGGATCCAACTATAATCGATTTATCCTTGTGGTATTTTTATAGAATAGTTGTGTAGATTAGCATCAATACATTTCCTTGGGATTAAAGGTATTGATTGCAAAATCTTAACGATTACCTTTTGGTGATTGAACATAAGATAGATCTTGGAACCTGACAAAGGAGTTTATGTTAAGATAAAAAGAAGAGCCTTTTTCCAACTCATATCACTTGGTTGAAGAGAGTTGATACCAAACAGATTTGTTGTTCCTTTACTGTTTGGAATACGAACCAAAGGAATTGGTCCAAGTACGTGACTTATTTACAGGTTGGAGGCATGGGAATACAGACGGAACTAGGTGAACTATAGGTTTAGTTGCTTGGTCTCAACTATACGAAGTTGGTTTATTTTGTATAGCGTCTTAATCCTGAGAGTATTCAATTCTGGACTAGGTCCCGGGGTTTTTCTGCACTTGCGATTTCCTCGTTAACAAAATCTTGTTGTGTCATTTACTTTATATTTCCGCATTATAATTGTTTATTATAATTAAAGTAAATTGCACAAACGTTAATTCATATTTACTTGATACGCAATCCTATTGAGTTTGGTTTAGTCCGAACCTTTGTATCAAGTAAACATACTTCGTTGTTGTATTGTCTCGATCTCGTATCCATAGACGATCACACGAAGTGTGAACCGATTTGTTGTATTGTCTCGACTCAGTCCATAGACAATCACTTTCGGAGAAAGGACTTATAGGAAGGAAAAGTTATAGCTTGAGGTATATTTGGGTACCCTCGCCTTTTCAGACTTATTGTTTAAGTTCATGATCTTCCAATTTGAGAAATATAACCATCTTGGGTACGCGTACAGGTACGTGTACCGTAGCTACCGGATTTGAATTTACAAACTCAGCAGAAATTTTCGGTCGAAAACTTCCGTGTATACGCGTACGGGTATGCGTACCTAAGGTGACTGGTTTAACAGTTTGCAAACTTACAAACTAACCTGTCTCCTTCACCAATACCGTATGCACACATATGCACACACTTTGTTTCCGGCACATGGATTTATACACTAATGTGCGAACACACTATATATGCTTATATCCATAGTTGGTTACGTAATATCCACTCTACATTTCAATCATTGAAACATTCTTCTATAATGTTATAACAGTAGTTATTCACAACCATCGTCATCAAAGCTATTTTCAATATTGAAACGTCATCATGACTTTCGTTACGGGTTAAGATGAAAAGTGGTTAAAGCGAAAGCTTACCAATACATATTTCGAGAAAAGGATAGGCGAGTAAACTCGGCTCGAAATAGCAAATGTGTATGTATGAAAACTATCATACTTATACGACTTTGTCTCAAGAGTAGGAGATAAAGTAGATAGACTTTTGAGTGATAGATAAGTTCAAGTCTCCACATACCTTTTAATCGGATGAAGTTCCACTGGTTCCTTGAGTAGTTCTTCATCTGCGTAAGATGATAGCCATGGATTCTGGAGCTCAACTACACTAAACTGTCATAAACCGAGAATTAGCTATAAGTAATCTAGAAATCAAGACATATAGTTTTGACAACTAAGCTTGACAAACATGCTTGAGATAGAAACGCATGCGAGTTCGACCGAGCAATGCTCTAACAATCTCCTCATTTGTCAATTTTAGTGGCAAAACTATCAATATATATGGATTACAAAAGAAATAAAACTTTGTAACTTCTCGTCCACATGCTTGATCTCCTTGGTGCTTCAACATTACTCGAAAACTTCGTCTTTTCCAAGTACTCCCATGATTCCATAGATGTTCAATTCAACATCGTAGTTTTTGAATATCCGTAGCCATAACAATGAGAAAAAAAAAGCTCTCGATCATTGTTATATAGTGTCATAGTATTATTACACAGTATCAAAGTTCTTATATCACAACTTTGACAAAAATATCATGGTGATATGTATCACTCCCCCTTAGTCAATACTTTCATATCAACATGAAAACCGCTCCCCCTTACATAATGATCCGTAAAACACATAAACCATATGTATTTGTAGTGTGAATTACATATTATTTCTCCCCCTTTTTGTCAATGAAATTGGCAAAGGTACGAAAACAGGATCCTAATGAAATTTCCACGGAGATTCTTTCAGACTAAAGAAAAATACATATCAACTTGTTTAGATGCAATCATAAAGCCGAAGCTAAATGCATTCATCAACGAGTTTATAAAGATACAAGATAACCCCTAAAATATTCCACAGCCGCACTCCCCACAAAGATATGGAAATTAAGCGCAAGTTCAAAAGAACTCTCCCCCATTTGATATCATTCATGAAAGAACAACAAGAGCGACCTTACTTTTATAAGAAAAGAAGGATTTCTTTGGACACCAAAAACCATATGGGAACGATTTTGTATCAAAAAATTCTCAATCAAACTAATCACAAGAGAACCCATGATTAATTTAATCGGAATACACAACCAAATTAATTACAAACGAATCTATGATTTGTTTAGTTGGAAATGCTCACATAAGAAAACTTATGGAGTCGCAAAGTATATACGTAAAATATGCATCAGGGAAGATCAATACTGCGGAATATACAAAGATTCATTTTATCTTCATCACTATTTGCACAATGACATACAATAGACATAATCTTTCTAAACAAAAGATTTTAACCTATCTTCCATCATAGAATTGACATAATAGGCTTAACTTTTGTTTGTCAAAAGTTCATCGATCTTGTATCAATACATGCATATCGACATATGAAAGAGATAACTTTTGACATCGTATGGGACAATAATAGTTCACGGACGCAAACATACATATCCCATAACATATTGCAATATATAAAACCATAAAGATTAATACTGCAAACATCATCTTCCAAATCACTTTAGAATTTAAATAAATAAATCTAAAAACATTGCAAGATGAAAACGTTGGACATAGCTATGTGTACTCACAATAATGGCTATTCCATACCCTAGTTATCCTTCTTAAACAAAAACAAGAATAAAATTTCTCTTAAGAAGTTTCCTAGACAAATGAGAGTCAAAACAATTTAACTTCAATAGAAAGAAGCACAAGAGGATACTCATCATCTTCATCTTCGGAGACCATGAAGGTGGAACGAACTTTGTCCATGTTTTCTTTAATATCGGGATACTTGGTAGCAATCACAAGTAATTGTTCTTGAACACAATTTACTTTGGTATTCAACTTACAAACACCTTTGTAAATTTGGTGAAGAATATTCGTAGAAGAATCACTCGAGCCATCAATTGTGTGACACCTTTGTCTCTTGCATTCATATTCCCTTATTCGATTGAAGGTACACGGTCGAACAAGCTTGGGAGTTCCAATAGAATTCCCAATTGTCTCAATGGAGAAGTTGCGACAAATACGCTCAATCAAGCAAGGGAAGCCTAACTTCTTGTCAACGGATGTCATGTATATCATTTGCAAAATAATGAATCCACAAATGTCAAGACCTTTGGTTTCCATCACAAGTTAATAGACTAATTCCGCAAACTCACGGCTCCAACGAGGATTCTCAACCGTGGAAGGACAAAGATTCGAAATACCCAATTTTCCAAAAGACTTTAAAGGAAAATTTAGTTGATTAGTGGGAAATTTTCCTCTATTCCACACAACACTCTTTCCACAAAGCACTTTTGAAATAGCTTCTTGTGAAGGTCGTTCATCGCTTGGTCTAGGGAGGCGAAAATCACCCAAAAGAATTCCGGTAATTTTCGAAATCAATTCTCTATTAACTAAAATCCTTACTCTATTAACCATGGTCTTGAATTCCATGTCCTCAGGGACAACATCGTAAATGTTGGCAAAGAAGATTCTAGTAAGAGTATCAAAACCTTCACCAAGGCCATCAAAGATATTTCCAAGCTTGGATTTTTCAAAACAAGATAAATCCTCCTTATACCCACTTGTATTATCCAATTTATTTTCTAAAATAAACCCAGTAGAATAAATCTTTTCAAATACTTTGTTACAGGATTCATCCACAAATCTAATCCTAATAAAAAAATTTTCAATAGGAAGATCCATTGAAGAGGATGAAGAACCTATGTTACTTGGAAAACCTTCTGAACCCTTAACATTCTTCATGATTCTAGAAGGAAATAAGGGAGTGGGAAAGAGATTACGTACTTGAATTTATCATGAGGAATACCTACACAAGTTGTTCTCCAAAAAGCTTTAATGGAGAGGAAAAAAAAAATTAAACCCTAAAAGTTCACGAACGCAGACCGATGAGGGAGGAAATAGGGTTTCCGTACCGGTACTTCTTTTATACCACCAGTTGGGCTTGGACCCGTTCAGAACCGCGACCCACATAAGGAATGTAGGATCGAACAAACACAAACTTATAAGGTTTAAGGTGTTTGCCGGCTCTAACTCCAATATACTTTCTAGAGAATCAACTAGACAGTCAGACTCAATCTAGATAAAAGAATATCAAAGAGTTAATATCTCAATCTCTCGATTTGATCTATACTCAAGCAACTGGAAATCTGCGAGTCTTTATCAAATACTAGAGAGATAAACTTGGACGGTACCAAAGTCCAATATTCAAGTGTCAATCAATTTAAATCAACAACCAAAGGTTGGATATTCTAATTGATTGATCTTAACGCATAACCTGTGATATTTCAATTATATAAAAAATATAATGCAGAATAGAAATAACACAGACACCATAAATTTTGTTAACGAGGAAACTGCAAATGCAGAAAAACCTCGGGACCGAGTCCAGATTGAACACCACACTGTATTAAGCCGCTACAGACACTAACCTACTAGAATCTAACTTCGGTATGGACTGTAGTTGAACCCTAATCAATATCACACTGATTCAAGGTATAGTTGCGCTCCTTACGTCTCTGATCCCAGCAGGATACTACGCACTTGATTCCCTTAGCTGATCTCACCCACAACCAAGAGTTGCTACGACTCAAAGTTGAAGACTTTAATAAACAAATCTGTATCACACAGAAAATTCTACGATGATAGATAAATCTGTCTCCCACAGATAAACCTAAGAGTTTTGTTCCGTATTTTGGTAAAATCAAGGTGAACAGAAACCAATTGATAACCCGGACTTATATTCCCGAAGAACATCCTAGAATTATCATTCACCTCACAATAATCTAAATCGTATGGTAGAGAAACTAGATATTGAGGAATCACAAACGATGAGACGAAGATGTTTGTGATTTCTTTTTATTTTGCCATATCAGAGATATAATCTCAAGTCAATTATTCAATTGAACTCGTACAATAGAAAATGGCAAGATCGGATCGCTCAACTACAAGTGTTAGAGCACTGCTCGGTTGAACCTACCAAGCGTTGGTATGTCAAGATTGGTTGTCATATTTAGTTCCAAAAATCGAGTAGTTATTATGTAAATTACAGTCAACTTCGATAGGTTAGACTAAATTTGATATAATTATTGTGCTCCAGTTACTCACAAAGATCTGAAGATGGATTGAAGACAACAAAGACTTTTTCCTTCAGCTTGAGGTTAGTAATTATGACTTGACTTGTTCCATATCTATCTTATGTCTTTCAAATCGTGTATATTGAAAAAAGAAAACTGCGAAACATGATTACACTCTAAATAAACATGGTATTAAGAAATACAATACGAAGTTTATTGCTTAACCATTAAACATTGTATATAAGACATCAACATAATCGTATGAATGCTATTGTGATTATGTATGGGTATGAGGTGAGGATTTCATCCTAGGAAACAATGTTTTTACATGTGTTTTAAGGAAGTAAGTTCATGATCTTGTGTTGTGAACCGAAAAGGAAATCGCCAGGCGTTATTGGGGCTGCTCTTCGTTGCATATCTTATGGACGACCAATATGTGTGATTAGTATAACCGCTAATGACTTGTTTGTGTTCTTGGTAAAACTATTCACATGAGTCCTGACTTATGTATTGGTATGACGTTTATTAGTGAAACCGATCTTAAGTAATCACCTGGAGTATGATCGAGTTTTTGTGTGTAAGACCTAACACTAGGTAAAGCGGAACCGATCCTAGTAAGAGGTGCAACACATACAAAGGGGAATCGATCCTTGTATGAGGTGCAGCATGATAGACGCATTTAGGTGTCTAATTTGTCCTCAATGTTTCGTATTGTTGGTACTCATTTTCGTCCTTATTATGGTGTTTTGTGTATTTTTGGAAAATAAATATTGTTGGAAAAATCGGATCGAAAAATCACTCAGAACACCCCATGGAGGACACTTGCTACACGGAGCGCAGATTTGGTTAAGGGGCTCCTCAATTACTAAGGGGTACCCCAGGTCACCCCCAAACCAGGCAGCTGCTATTAGCACCCCACAGCTGGTTAGGGGGACACCATCTTCTTCGTTTGAAAATAAAATTTGGCGGGAAAAAGAAGCACTGAAACTGGATGAAGTTTCGATCGAAATTTGAAGCAGTTCTGGGTAGACTAAAGGGCTGAAACTTAATGGGTAGTTGTGATATGTCCTAACAAATCTTGTATGGGTGTTTGTTTCGACCCAATTTGGTTGGAATTGCCGTGGTGAAGAAAACTGGGAGTACGTGGCCGGAAAACTCCATCACGGGATTACAACAAATTGAAACGTGTACTTCTCGTGTTTGGATGGAGTTTGGACTTTGCAGAGGCGTGTAGAAGGAAAATAAGGAAGGTTGGACAGCTGCAGATGCTCGGATGAAGAAAAAAATATCCGGAGAATATTTTTTATTTACTGCCGAATAATAGAGAATTTGTGGTATTTAACTCGAGATTCGAGGGGGCTGTTGAGTATAAATAGGCTGCTGGGATATCATAGAAGAGGGGGAGAGAAAAAGAGCACCACAGAGAGAAAAATCAAATTTGCAGAGCTGCCATTTCTGCTGCTGCAAAACTGAAGAACACGAAGAACGGACCTGCACCAGCAGTCGTTTTTGAACAGTGACATCAACTCATTCTGTGGGTCGCAGTTTACAGGCAGACTTCAAAACGCAACAACAACAGTAGAGCTCTTTGTAACGGTTTTTACAACAGTTATAAGCGTTGCAAACCATATTTTTATTATAATTCTCCCTTATTCATCATTTGTATTTGTAACCCTTTGAGCATAAATGAAATCAACTTTTGAGCGTGTTTCCAACATGATGAGCGGCTAATTCTCTCGTAACCAAGGCAATGGATGAAGCTATTCACACATGAACAATGGGTAACTATTTCATTTTCTCTAATATTTAATTATAATTCACCCAATCACTGCTTTTGCAGAGTTCTTAAAGGTTTACATAATTTTCTTCATTAGTTGTGATTCAATTAGATAGGTTATGCTTTGGTTAGATAATCTATGCTTATGGGATACAATTAATTTTTGAGAATATGTTTGATTATTTGTGGATTAAAAAATAAAGGATTAAAAGGATAATTAGAGTTATGAAATATTTGACATCATTCATGTGTAATAGTGGATTCTAGTGTCTTGGTTACCTCTCGCCCACTTTGTTAATATTTTTGTATATAATTTTATTAAATCTTTAAATTTAATCTTCACAAGTCCGAGAGTTTGAAACTCATTACTACAACAATAATCAAAACTATTATCATTTTGGCGCCGCCGACGCGGATTTGTGCTTAAGTAGAATTTTTAGGTTTTCTTTTTATTTCATTTGTTCTTTTTACGTTTCTTTGGGTGTGTCTTTGTATTACAGGTTTGAAGTTGGATACTAAAGACTTGGAATCAAAGCTTAAAGCTAAAAGAGAAGGAAAAAGTCAAAGCAAAAAAAAAGAGCGAAAGAAAAAATTAAAAAAAAAGAGAGAGAGAATTTATATATTTATTTTTAGAGACCTTCCATTTTTTGTAATTATTATTATTATTATTTTTATTTCTTTTCTTTTGCACTTTATTTGGACTTGGACAATTATTTTATTTTTTTAAACCCTAAGGAAGGGTACATTAAATATAAAACTGTTTGCAGAGAAGGACGACGATTACAATATCGTCTCGGCCCCTCGGGTTCGCACATGACATAGGAGTCGTGGCCCGAGTCGACTTCAGCGGTTCTGCGCCCGTATGGTACGGGAGGTAAGCTTTCGAAACACCCGCGAATCCCCTGTCAGCGGGTTTATTGTATGCCTTAAGGTGAATATATGCTGAGGATTTGAATACCGTTGTTTTAATTTCCTAGTAAAGGTCAAGGCCTGACCAAATTAAGATAAGGACTCGGATTTCATCACCGTTTCCTTCTTTCCCGCTTTAGGAAAACGAAACCAAACGCGAACCTAAGCTTAAAATTTTGACTAGAACGAGACCTATAGGGTAACGAGCTTAGTAGGAAAGTCGTTCGAAAAATATTGGTTACTCTTTTAGCATACTTTGAAGTTCATGATGGTTTCTGTGAGTTGAATGCGTGACTGCGCCGCCTTGTGATAGCGGTGAGGCCTTGGGTATCAAAGCTCCACTAAGCTTCCCTCGCCTCAATTCAACTTACTTTGGCTCGGATTGATTCCATAGGGTTTGCTTAAATTGTAACGAATTCCCTTTCGAAGGATTAGAAGCTGGTCTAGAAACAATCTAAGTGGAGCCATCATGCTTGTTGTTTGCTAGATTTTATAGGTTTGATTTGGTCGAGTCAGCCTTGTTTGTGATTGTGTAGAATTTCCTTGCAATTAAAAATGTCAAACTGGTATGATAGAAGCCAATACAATGATTATCGACCTGAATTTGAATATGGACATCATCCTTTCTATGACCATGTCGGGAATAGTGGTTGGGAACGCCATGCTTTGGAAGGATATGGGTCATACCCTGGTGAGCCCAATTACTATCCACACATGCATCAGTCTTACGAGCAAGGAGATTATAGTACTAGTTCTTCATCTCCAGAGGATACAATCAAACTATTGAAAAGTAGTCCTTTTTATGATCCCTCTGTTCCTATTCCTCCTTTAGAAGAGTCCCTCAGGAAGTTAGCTGAGTCGACGCGTAAGTTAGCTGAGATGAATAGTATAATTATAGATGAAAGAACTACAATAATGAGTGAACCTTCTTTAGAAGACAACCTCAAGCGGATAGCTGAGACGAACGAAAGAATTGCTCGAAATTACTTGAATTGCCAATATAGTGTATCCAATAATACCCTTGAGAATGAAGATAGTTATTTACATAATCAAGATAACGAGGTTAGAATTGGTAGCACTACTTGTTTTGATGAGGTTCGATCTTTTTCATGTTATTATGATGAGGATAGTGTTGATGGAGAGTCATACTTATGTAGGAATAGTGATCAGGAAATGGTTACTCCAATTGAGCTTTACAATGATAATATTATTTCTAGTTCAAATCCAAATAATTTTAATAATTATTCACCTATTCAAAAGGACGAGGATTTGACTAGGGATACCCTCGTTTTAGACGATGTAGTATTTCCTGTTTACAAAGCCGATAATGATTTAGAGGAACGAATTTATTCTGAGAATAATGTTTTAGAGTCTAGCGATTTAGAAACAATAGTCTTAGACGAAGAAGATGAACTCGTAGAGATGAGTGAGGATGAACCTGACTTAGAAGAATCAATTGACCATTTCCAGGAATCTGATGACCTATAAATTAGGCAAGTTGTGACTAGTCTTTCTAGAGACACAGAAAACTCTAAGTTTGGGGGTGATTATCATTCTCCATGTGCTTTAACTCTTAGAAAGTTCCCTCGTGTAGGACTTGACATTTATACCTCAACCATATTACAAGATTATCTTCATACATGTTTTCCCGAACCTAATGATGTCCATAGAGAAGCTCAGTTGTTAGAAACCCATCCTCCGGTTAACCCAGGCTATGATACCAAGATTGACTTTGTTTTCCCACCAAAAACTTTTCTTCCAATTGTGGGAACATATGATTTTCAGATGTGTCGGATATTAAGTTTTGAGACTAAACCTAATTATTTTAGGATATTAGGGTCGACACAGTTTCTTAAGAATGACCATTATTATGGTCAACTTTGTGAGTCAAATCTAATTGACTTAGAGGATCCCCAGTTATTCAGGTTGTTGTTATGTGCTTCTAAGTTCTTAGTTGAGTTTTTCCAGACTCTAATACCTGAACCGGATCTTAGCTTTGAGGAAATCCAACCGATGAAAACCTTTTATTTAGACCCTTTTATAGAGCCTGAACCTGAACCACAACTAGATGTAGTTGTCTTAAGCAAGGGTATGTTCGGTATCTTCTTGGTCTGTTGCAGTTTCCTCTTCTTGTGGGTAACACTTTTTGATCCAGATGACCCACAGTTATTCCGGCTACTATTATATGATTCTACGTGGTGCCTAATACTTGCTTAGTCTGGCTGAAGACTTTAAACTTAGCACTTCTTGGGAGGTAACCCAATATTCATGCGACACGGTAATATCTTTCCTTATCTCTTTTGCTTCATTGGTAACAGTTTCTCCTTGTTCATGCTTTTAATTTCATCTTTAGAACATTGAGGACAATGGTAGATTTAAGTTTGAGGGTATGGGAGAAAGTTCTTAGTTGCAATAAATAAGCTCCAGAGACTAGAAATTTATGCTTATTAAGGTTGGCACTAACTAATCTAAGTGTATGGAAGCATTTTGGTTGTAGGATTTGAGGAACCAATCTGATTAGATGGAAACATCTAAAGAGTCTATTCATAAAAGCACATAGCTCAGGTGTTAGAAAAAGAAAACATGGTAGTTTCGCCATATCCTCGTGATGGAAACATCGAAAGAATCCTGATCACTTCTTTTTATTTTTCTTTTTACCATTGCTAGGGTGAAATAAAGTGACTGAGATAAAAAAAAATTGAGACCAGACCAACCGGAATAAATTCAATAAAGTCGACCACTGGTGCCCTTGTATATGCCAGTTGTGTTGACCTAGAGTTAGGTTTATCAACCACTGGTTCCCTTGTATATGCCAGTGTGTTGATACTAGTCCAGACCAGTATATCAGTCCATTAGGATAGGTTCACCTTAGTCAACATCATCCACATTTTTCTCTACATACATCTTCTTAATCTATCCATGTGATTGGTTGACTCCGGTTTATGATGTTCAGAAACTATCTGAGTAGAGCTCTGTCGCTTTATATGAATTTTAGTATGCTTGAGTGCAAACTCGTGTACAACAATTGGAATTTCGCATCACGGTACTTCCTCTTGTAGTCAATAAGTATGCCAACCAAGGAGATTCTTTAGTGCCTTCCAAGGTTCTGCATAGATAGCTAGGGTCTGGAGTAATGGTTTTGTGGGCACACCTCTGGTAAACCCTCCCGAGATTAACTCGGTTTTTTTTTTATTTTATTAGTTTTGCTCGAGGACTAGCAAATAATAAGTTTGGGGTATTTGATAGATGCATTTATGTGTCTAGTTTGTCCTCAATGTTTCGTATTGTTGGTACTCGTTTTCGTCCTTATTATGGTGTTTTGTGTATTTTTTGGCATTTTTGGAAAATAAATATTGTTGGAAAAATCGGCTCGAAAAATCACTCGGAACACCCCACGGAGGACACTTGCTACACGGAGCCCAGATTTGGTTACGGGGCACCTCAATTACTAAGGGTTACCCCAGGTCACCCCCAAACCAGGCAGCTACTATTTGCACCCCACAGCTAGTTAGGGGGACACCATCTTCTTCGTTTGAAAATTAAATTTGGCGGGAAAAAGAAGCACTGAAACTGGATGAAGTTTCGATCGAAATTTGAAGCAGTTCTGGGTAGACTAAAGGGCTGACACTTAATGGGTAGTTGTGATATGTCCTAACAAAGCTGGTATGGGTGTTTGTTTCGACCCAATTTGGTTGGAATTGCCGTGGTGAAGAAAACAGGGAGTACGTGGCCAGAAAACTCCATCACGGGATTACAACAAATTGAAACGTGTACTGCTCGTGTTTGGATGGAGTTTGGACTCTGCAGAGGCGTGTAGAAGGAAAATAAGGAAGGTTGGACAGCTGCAGATGCTCAGATGAAAAAAAATATCCGAAGAATATTTTTTATTTACTGCTGAATAATAGAGAATTTGTGGTATTTAACTCGAGATTCGAGGGGGCTGTTGAGTATAAATAGACTGCTGGGATATCATAGAAGAGGGGGAGAGAAAAAGAGCACCACAGAGCGAAAAATCAAATTTGCAGAGCTGTCATTTCTGCTGCTGCAAAACTGAAGAACACGAAGAACGGACCTGCACCAGCAGTCATTTTTGAACAGTGACAACAACTCATTCTGTGGGTCGCAGTTTACAAGCAGACTTAAAAACGCAACAACAACATTAGGGCTCTTTGTAACGGTTTTTGCAACAGTTATAAGCGTTGCAAACCAGATTTTATTATAATTCTCCCTTATTCATCATTTGTATTTGTAACCCTTTGAGCATAAATGAAATCAACTTTTGAGCGTGTTTCCAACATGATGAGCGGCTAATTCTCTCGTAACCAAGGCAATGGATGAAGCTATTCACACATGAACAATGGGTAACTATTTCATTTTCTCTAATATTTAATTATAATTCACCCAATCACTGCTTTTGCAGAGTTCTTAAAAGTTTACATAATTTTCTTCATTAGTTGTGATTCAATTAGATAGGTTATGCTTTGGTTAGATAATCTATGCTTAGGGATACAATTAATTTTTGAGAATATGTTTGATTATTTGTGGATTAAAAATAAAGGATTAAAAGGATAATTAGAGTTATGAAATATTTGACATCATTCATGTGTAATAGTGGATCTAGTGTCTTGGTTACCTCTCGCCCACTTTGTTAATATTTTTGTATATAATTTTATTAAATCTTTAAATTTAATCTTCACAAGTCCGAGAGTTTGAAACTCATTACTACAACAATAATCAAAATTATTATCATTTTGGCGCCGCCGACACGGATTTGTGCTTAAGAAGAATTTTTAGGTTTTCTTTTTATTTCATTTGTTCTTTTTACGTTTCTTTGGGTGTGTCTTTGTATTACAGGTTTGAAGTTGGATACTAAAGACTTGGAATCAAAACTTAAAGCTAAAAGAGAAGGAAAAAGACAAAGCAAAAAAAAAAGAGCGAAAGAAAAAATTAAAAAAAAAGAGAGAGAATTTATTTATTTATTTTTAGAGACCTTCCATTTTTTGTAATTATTTTTTTTTTTTATTTCTTTATTTTGCACTTTATTTGGACTTTGGGCTTGGACAATTTTTTTTTTTTAAACCCTAAGGAAGGGTACATTAAATATAAAACTGTTTGCAGGGAAGGACGACGATTACAATATCGTCTCAGCCCCTCGGGTTCGCACATGACATAGGAGTCGTGGCCCGAGTCGACTTCAGCGGTTCTGCGCCCGTCTGGTACGGGAGGTAAGCTTTCGAAACACCCGCGAATCCCCTGTCAACGGGTTTATTGTATGCCTTAAGGTGAATATATGATGAGGATTTGAATACGGTTGTTTTAATTTCCTAGTAAAGGGAAAGGCCTGGCCAAATATAGATAAGGACTCGGATTTCATCACCGTTTCCTTCTTGCCCGCTTTAGGAAAACGAAACCAAACGCGAACCTAAGCTTAAAATTTTGACTAGAACGAGACCTATAGGGTAACGAGCTTAGTAGGAAAGTCGTTCGAAAAATATTGGTTACTCTTTTAGCATACTTCGAAGTTCATGATGGTTTCTGTGAGTTGAATGCGTGACTGCGCCGCCTTGTGATAGCGGTGAGGCCTTGGGTATCAAAGCTCCACTGAGCTTCCCTCGCCTCAATTCAACTTACTTTGACTCGGATTGATTCCATAGGGGTTTGCTTAAATTGTAACGAATTCCCTTTCGAAGGATTAGAAGCTGGTCTAGAAACAATCTAAGTGGAGCCATCATGCTTGTTGTTTGCTAGATTTTATAGGTTTGATTTGGTCGAGTCAGCCTTGTTTGTGATTGTGTAGAATTCCCTTGCAATTAAGAATGTCGAGCTGGTATGATAGAAGCCAATACAATGATTATCGACCTGAATTTGAATATGGACATCATCCTTTCTATGACCATGTTGGGAATAGTGGTTGGGAACGCCATCCTTTGGAAGGATATGGGTCATACCCTGGTGAGCCCAATTACTATCCACACATGCATCAGTCTTACGAGCAAGGAATTTATAGTACTAGTTCTTCGTCTCCAGAGGATACAATCAAACTATTGAAAAGTAGTCCTTTTTATGATCCCTCTGTTCCTATTCCTCCTTTAGAAGAGTCCCTCGTGAAGTTAGCTGAGTCGACGCGTAAGTTAGCTGAGATGAATAGTATAATTATAGATGAAAGAACTACAATAATGAGTGAACCTTCTTTAGAAGACAACCTCAAGCGGATAGCTGAGACGAACGAAAGAATTGCTCGAAATTACTTGAATTGCCAATATAGTGTATCCAATAATACCCTTGAGAATGAAGATAGTTATTTACATAATCAAGATAACAAGTTTAGAATTGGTAGCACTACTTGTTTTTATGAGGTTCGATCTTTTTCATGTTATTATGATGAGGATAGTGTTGATGGAGAGTCATACTTATGTAGGAATAGTGATCAGGAAATGGTTACTCCAATTGAGCTTTACAATGATAATATTATTTCTAGTTCAAATCCAAATAATTTTAATAATTATTCACCTATTCAAAAGGACGAGGATTTGACTAGGGATACCCTCGTTTTAGACGATGTAGTATTTCCTGTTTACAAAGCCGATAATGATTTAGAGGAACGAGTTTATTCTGAGAATAATGTTTTAGAGTCTAGCGATTTAGAAACAATAGTCTTAGACGAAGAAGATGAACTCGTAGAGATGAGTGAGGACGAACCGGACTTAGAAGAATCAATTGACCATTTCCAGGAATCTGATGACCTAGAAATTAGGGAAGTTGTGACTAGTCTTTCTAGAGACACAGAAAACTCTAAGTTTGGAGGTGATTATCATTCTCCATGTGCTTTAACTCTTAGAAATTTCCCTCGTGTAGGACTTGACATTTATGCCTCAACCATATTACAAGATTATCTTCATCCATGTTTTCCCGAACCTAATGATGTCCATAGAGAAGCTCAGTTGTTAGAAACCCATCCTCTGGTTAACCCATGCTATGATACCAAGATTGACTTTGTTTTCCCACCAAAAACTTTTCTTCCAATTGTGGGAACATATGATTTTCAGATGTGTCGGATATTAAGTTTTGAGACTAAACCTAATTACTTTAGGATATTAGGGTCGACACATTTTCTTAAGAATGACCATTATTATGGTCAAATTTGTGAGTCAAATCTAATTGACTTAGAGGATCCCCAATTATTCAGGTTGTTGTTATGTGCTTCTAAGTTCTTAGTTGAGTTTTCCCAGACTCTAATACCTGATCCGGATCTTAGCTTTGAGGAAATCCAACCGATGAAAACCTTTTATTTAGACCCTTTTATAGAGCCTGAACCTGAACCACAACTAGATGTAGTTGTCTTAAGCAAGGGTATGTTCGGTATCTTCTTGGTCTGTTGCAGTTTCCTCTTCTTGTGGGTAACACTTTTTGATCCAGATGACCCACATTTATTCCGGCTACTACTATATGATTCTACGTGGTGACTAATCCTTGCTTAGTCTGGCTGAAGACTTTAAACTTAGCACTTCTTGGGAGGTAACCCAATATTCATGCGACACGGTAATATCTTTCCTTATCTCTTTTGCTTCATTGGTAACAGTTTCTCCTTGTTCATGCTTTTAATTTCATCTTTAGAACATTGAGGACAATGTTAGATTTAAGTTTGGGGGTATATGATAAAGTTCTTAGTTGCAATAAATAAGCTCCAGAGACTAGAAATTTATGCTTATTAAGGTTGACACTAACTAATCTAAGTGTATGGAAGCATTTTGGTTGTAGGATTTGAGGAACCAATCTGATTAGATGGAAACATCTAAAGAGTCTATTCATAAAAGCACATAGCTCAGGTGTCATAAAAAGAAAACATGGTAGTTTCGCCATATCCTCGTGATGGAAACATCGAAAGAATCCTGATCACTTCTTTTTATTTTTCTTTTTACCATTGCTAGGGTGAAATAAATTGACTGAGAAGATTCTAGTAAGATTATCAAAACCTTCACCAAGGCCATAGAAGATTCTAGTAAGAGTATCAAAACCTTCACCAAGGCCATCAAAGATGTTTTCAAGCTTGGATTTTTCAAAACAAGATAAATCCTCCTTATACCCACTTGTATTATCCAAATTCTTTTCTAAAATAAACCCAGTAGAATAAATCTTTTCAAATACTTTGTTACAGTATTCATCCACAAATCTAATCCTAATAAAATTTTGTTCAATAGGAAGATCCATTGAAGAGGATGAAGAACCTATGTTACTTGGAAAACCTTCTGAACCCTTAACATTCTTCATGATTCTAGAAGGAAATAAGGGAGTGGGAAAGAGATTACGTACTTGACTTTATCATGAGGAATACATACACAAGTTGTTCTCCAAAAAGCTTTAATGGAGAGGAAAAAAAAATTAAACCCTAAAAGTTCACGAACGCAGACCGATGAGGGAGGAAAGAGGGTTTCCGTACCGGTACTTCTTTTATACCACCAGTTGGGCTTGGACCCGTTCAGAACCGCGACCCACATAAGGAATGTAGGATCGAACAAACACAAACTTATAAGGTTTAAGGTGTTTTCCGGCTCTGATACCAATTGAAAAAGCGGGGGTCTAACAACCTCACCTAATATTTTGATTAGAAATCTGTATGGACTAACTCCAATATACTTTCTAGAGAATCAACTAGACAGTCAGACTCAATCTAGATAAAATAATATCAAAGAGTTAATATCTCAATCTCTCGATTTGATCTATACTCAAGCAACTGGAAATCTGCGAGTCTTTATCAAATACTAGAGAGATAAACTTGGACGGTACCAAAGACCAATATTCAAGTGTCAATCAATTTAAATCAACAACCAAAGGTTGGATATTCTAATTGATTGATCTTAACGCATAACCTGTGATATTTCAATTATATAAAAAATATAATGCAGAATAGAAATAACACAGACACCATAAATTTTGTTAACGAGGAAACTGCAAATGCAGAAAAACCCCGGGACCTAGTCCAGATTGAACACCACACTGTATTAAGCCGCTACAGACACCAGCCTACTAGAAACTAACTTCGGTATGGACTGTAGTTGAACCCTAATCAATATCACACTGATTCAAGGTATAGTTGCGCTCCTTACGTCTCTGATCCCAGCAGGATACTACGCACTTGATTCCCTTAGCTGATCTCACCCACAACCAAGAGTTGCTACGGCTCAAAGTTGAAGACTTTAATAAACAAATATGTATCACACAGAAAATTCTACGATGATAGATAAATCAGTCTCCCACAGATAAACCTAAGAGTTTTGTTCCGTCTTTTGGTAAAATCAAGGTGAACATAAACCAATTGATAATCCGGACTTATATTCCTGAAGAACATCCTAGAATTATCAATCACCTCACAATAATCTAAATCGTATGGTAGAGAAACTAGATATTGAGGAATCACAAACGATGAGACGAAGATGTTTGTGATTTCTTTTTATCTTGCCATATCAGAGATATAATCTCAAGTCAATTATTCAATTGAACTCGTACAATAGAAAATGGCAAGATCGGATCGCTCAACTACAAGTGTTAGAGCACTGCTCGGTTGAACCTACCAAGCGTTGGTATGTCAAGATTGGTTGTCATATTTAGTTCCAAAACTCGAGTAGTTATTATGTAAATTACAGTCAACTTCGATAGGTTAGACTAAATTTGATATAATTATTGTGCTCCAGTTACTCACAAAGATCTGAAGATGGATTGAAGACAACGAATACTTTTTCCTTCAGCTTGAGGTTAGTAACTATGACTTGACTTGTTCCATATCTATCTTATGTCTTTCAAATCGTGTATATTGAAAAAAGAAAACTGTGAAACATGATTACACTCTAAATAAACATGGTATTAAGAAATACAATACGAAGTTTATTGCTTAACCATTAAACATTGTATATAAGACATCAACATAATCGTATGAATTCTATTGTGATTATGTATGGGTATGAGGTGAGGATTTCATCCTAGGAAACAATGTTTTTACATGTGTTTTAAGGAAGTAAGTTCATGATCTTGTGTTGTGAACCGAAAAGGAAATCGCCAGGCGTTATTGGGGCTGCTCTTCGTTGCATATCTTATGGACGACCAATATGTGTGATTAGTATAACCGCTAATGACTTGTTTGTGTTCTTGGTAAAACTATTCACATGAGTCCTGACTTATGTATTGGTATGACTTTTATTAGTGAAACCGATCTTAAGTAATCACCTGGAGTATGATCGAGTTTTTGTGTGTAAGACCTAACACTAGGTAAAGCGGAACCGATCCTAGTAAGAGGTGCAACACATACAAAGGGGAATCGATCCTTGTATGAGGTGCAGCATGATAGACGCATTTATGTGTCTAATTTGTCCTCAATGTTTCGTATTTTTGGTACTCGTTTTCGTCCTTATTATGGTGTTTTGTGTATTTTTGGAAAATAAATATTGTTGGAAAAATCGGCTCGAAAAATCACTCGGAACACCCCATTGAGGACACTTGCTACACGGAGCCCAGATTTGGTTAAGGGGCACCTCAATTACTAAGGGGTACCCCAGGTCACCCCCAAACCAGGCAGATGCTATTCGCACCCCACAGCTGGTTAGGGGGACACCATCTTCTTCGTTTGAAAATTAAATTTGGCGGGAAAAAGAAGCATTGAAACTGGATGAAGTTTCGATCGAAATTTGAAGCAGTTCTGGGTAGACTAAAGGGCTGAAACTTAATGGGTAGTTGTGATATGTCCTAACAAATCTGGTATGGGTGTTTGTTTCGACCCAATTTGGTTGGAATTTCCGTGGTGAAGAAAACAGGGAGTACGTGGAGTGAAAACTCCATCACGGGATTACAACAAATTGAAACGTGTACTGCTCGTGTTTGGATGGAGTTTGGACTTTGCAGAGGCGTGTAGAAGGAAAATAAGGAAGGTTGGACAGCTGCAGATGCTCGGATGAAAAAAAAAATATCCGGAGAATATTTTTTATTTACTGCCGAATAATAGAGAATTTGTGGTATTTAACTCGAGATTCGAGGGGGCTGTTGAGTATAAATAGGCTGCTGGGATATCATAGAAGAGGGGGAGAGATTGGGAGAGAAAAAGAGCACCACAGAGTGAAAAATCAAATTTCCAGAGCTGCCATTTCTGCTGCTGCAAAACTGAAGAACACGAAGAACGGACCTGCACCAGCAGTCGTTTTTGAACAGTGACAACAACTCATTCTGTGGGTCGAGTTTACAGGCAGACTTAAAAACGCAACAACAACAGTGGGGCTCTTTGTAACGGTTTTTGCAACAGTTATAAGCGTTGCAAACCCGATTTTTATTATAATTCTCCCTTATTCATTATTTGTAACCCTTTGAGCATAAATGAAATCAACTTTTGAGCGTGTTTCCAACATGATGAGCGGCTAATTCTCTCGTAACCAAGGCAATGGATGAATCTATTCACACATGAACAATGGGTAACTATTTCATTTTCTCTAATATTTAATTATAATTCACCCAATCATTGCTTTTGCAGAGTTCTTAAAAGTTTACATAATTTTCTTCATTAGTTGTGATTCAATTAGATAGGTTATGCTTTGGTTAGATAATCTATGCTTAGGGGATACAATTAATTTTTGAGAATATGTTTGATTATTTGTGGATTAAGAAATAAAGGATTAAAAGGAATATTAGAGTTATGAAATATTTGATGTCATTCATGTGTAATAGTGGATTCTAGTGTCTTGGTTACCTCTCGCCCACTTTGTTAATATTTTTGTATATAATTTTATTAAATATTTAAATTTAATCTTCACAAGTTCGAGAGTTTGAACCTCATTACTACAACAACAATCAAAATTATTATCACAGCAAGGTTTATAGTAGAAAGGGGAACCGATCCTACGAACATGTGCAACACGTTTTTAGGCAAAGGGGAACCGATCCTATAGACATGTGCAACACATATAAGTTAGATACCAAATATATGTTGGGAACCGATCCTAGTACCTAGTCAACCAAAGTTTGGTAAGCTAGGGTGACTATGCACAGTATTCACATGGAGGTAAAACCGATACTTGTTTTGGTAGAACCGTTACACCCATGATTTGTGATTGAGTGCTACTTGATCAATCACATAGTTCTTGAAAGTCAGATGAACCAATTCTAAACTTGTTTGGAAGCGTGGTAAATCGGTTTCAAGTGAGTAAGTATGAAAACAGACTTACAAGAGGAAAGATGTCGACACACTTTGAACACGTTCATTAATGCGTAACTTTTATTGTTCAAAGATATTCCTTAACAACTAAGAAGGAATTAAATCCCAAGATCGAATTTAAATAAGTTAAGAATCTTTTAATTAAGGTTTTAATTATATATGGAAAATAAGAATTAGTAATGTGCATTTACTGGTTAAAGATTTTCCAAGGAGATTTCGATCATTATTTTGGACAGAGCATTCTCAGGAATTATGGAAACCGAATTTGGAATGTATTGAATATATTTGAGAATATTTTTGGTTTTGGAAATTCCTTGGTGTCCAAACTTCCTTGTCTATAAATACTTGAAGTTTGCATTTCGCGCAAAACTAATCCTTCGTGACAGTACTTCCTCTGTTGTACTGTTACTGGTGAAACCGCCTATTCGGAGAAGAGAGTAACCTAATTAGGCGAAATCTCTTACGGCCGCTCAATTTAAAGTCTTCTTTGGGATTGAGAAGCTCTAGCGTGTACTGTTGGTGGGAAACTAGATAATTGCAGTTTATCTTTTGTTTTCGATTAATTTGATTGACTAACGGTTGGTGAATCTTTGATTGCGCCTAGTTTGTTTCTTTTTGAGAACCTTCTCCTCTGATATAAGGCTCACTCAAACTAGATCAAGGATTTAACGTTTCTACGGATCTAAGTTTTTCTAGATCCGTAAGATGGATTCATTGATTTTCCATTGTTAACAGACTCCGTTCTGTGCGACAAATCAATAAGGAATCAAGTTTGTTTTTGCAGATTGTTACTTTGAAGATTAAATCTGTAGATGGGGAAAAACGATTTGCTGGTTTTACGGAATTGAGGAGATGAGCTTGCGCAGGAGACGCCTTGAACCGAGCAAACGCTCAACCTCACACAGATGCACTGCAAGAAGGGAGTGCTTTAAGTTCGAGAGATCAATTTGTAGGACTCCGGCCTAAACCAAGACAATGGTCGTTCCAGAGTCAATTCAGTCACAAGAGAGGATGGGTTGATCTGTAGGAGGGAAGCTGAGAAATGTGTGAGATCAATGTTGACCGAGATTGTAGGTGTGTTGTGTATTCTACGTAAGAAAGTTCTGAATGATTGAGTTTTACTCAGTTGAGAGTGATTGCTCAGACGACGAGTTCGTGCAGACGAAATATTGTCTGTGTGAACTTGTCGAGAAATTCTTGTCTGTTTCAATCAAGATTCAGAGACTTATTTATGTTACTGAATTGAAAACACCATGATCCCATGAAGTGTGACAGTTGTTGGATTCAAAGAGTGGAGAAGTGGAAAATCATGTTGAAACCAGTTGCTCATCGTGCGGAGACTTGGTTAACTTTCCTCCCACTACTTTGCTAACTCCTCCAACTGATTGCACCACTTGCTCACATTCTCATCGTGTATATGAACACATGTGCCGTATACCGCCAGACCAAGACCCTAGTTAATATCCCCCCATGTGACACGATTGATATCTCGTGAATGTGGAGTCTGCAAGACAGACGTGTATTTAGTTAGTCAGTTGCTGACTTTACGGGACGATGAGTCCTTGTATTGCTGAGTTGAACATAATTTTCAAATGTTCTGAGACTCATGAATTGAACATGTCTGCTGAGGCAAAAAATATCATTTTCGAATAAATGTTGATAACCTGAGCAAACTGTGTTGTTGAATCGTTGAATATTGATAGTTGAACCAATATTCCTTAGTCTGAGCAAATATTGCTAGTCTGAGCAAATATTGCTCATCTGAGCGAATGTTGCTCATCTGAGCGAATGTTGCTCATCTGATGAATTATTGAATATTGATAGTTGAACCAACATTCTTCAGCGTGAAAAATATTGTCCATTTGAGAGAATGTTGCTCATTTGATGAATTGTTGAATATTAATAGTTGAACCAATATTCTTTGTTGTGAGCAAATGTTGCTCGTTTGAGGAATCATTGGTAACAGGACCAAGATAAATATTAATTTAAAATACTGGAAATTGAGCCAAGTATAATTAATTACCAAGATAAAAATTTTTGGCGTTTGAATCTACTCAGAATTACGTTTTTGCAGAGCTCTGGATTCGAAACCCTAATTTTGATCAATTGCTGATCAATTGATGATTTATTGAAAATCAACCACGAAATTAAGGAGGGACTGACTACATGGGATGATGAGTCGACCATGTAGCGCCCAGATGCTCAAGTGAGCAAAAATACCAAAGTCTCCTGAAGACCAGTTGGTGAAAAGATGATTAAATGCTGGTTTAATCATTTATTAAAATAGTGCTCGTGTGAGCGTTAGGTAGTAAAACCTAGTTATGGGGAGATGAGGTACCGACAAGAGGTCATGAGATCGTCCCTTGGTGGTCATGGGACCAGCTGATGGTCATTTGAGAAAATTCCAAGTTGTTTGGGAAGAGTTTGGACCCAATATGAGCAATTGAGCAAATTAGGTCAAAATTGTTAAAACACGTGGGACCGGCTCTTTGCAATCCTCAAGGCCAGCCTTGGTCGGTCAAGGAGACATGCCTGTGTCACCTTAATGTCCGCGTCTCAGTCCTGAGAGTTTCGATATTTTCCGGTGCGCGTTTGAGCAACATTTTGAGAAAATATGAAGGATCCAGGATTTTGCCGAAACTAGGAAAAATTCATGAGATGATGAAAAATAATAATTAATAAAATATGAGATTGCAGGGTGTTGGACCGGCCACGGCTAGGGCATGGCCGACCATCTAGCAAGCTCGGTCCCGCATCACTTTTCCCAATTTTATTTATTTTCCCTGATGTGAGGGAAATACCATGAAACTGAAGAATTTCATGAGATTAAGGAATTTCCATGAGATTAGGGAAATAATAATAATAATAATAATAATAAAACGGGCCCCTAGCTCAGCTGGTCATCCCCGTTCCCCAAAAGTTTAATGCGCTCCAGGAGGTCACAGGTTCGAGTCCCCAATGGCGTAATATTGCAGGAATTAACATGGAAGGTAGTGTTAGTTTGCCCCCCTTGTGACACAATCTTAGCCCCCCCTCCCGCCGTTTCGGCTCCCTTGGCTAGGTTACCCATGAGGCTCGCTGGTAGATTAGCACAACAACCTGTTCAATTAATGTATTAGTATGTCGTTGGAGCTTAGCTTGTTAGGCTTCCAACTAGTTTCATGTAATAATATTCATCCAATAATATAATAAAATTTTATAATAATAATAATAATAATAAGATAGAGAATGATGAAGTGTGGGAGCGGATATGGACAGGACATGGCTGGCCAGCCAACGGGCACGGTCCCAAGGCACTCTTCCCAATTTTATAATATTTTTCAGGATTTTAGAGAAATATCATAAAATCAAGAGGTTTGTTGAAACCAAGGGTTTTGTTGAAATCAGAGAGTTTCCATGAGATGAGGGAAACATAAAAAATAATAATAATAAAATAAGGGGCGTGTGGGACCGGCTAGGGCATGACCGGCCGGCTAGGGCCCGGTCCCACGAGTTTCCCTAATTTTTACATTATTTTCATGAGTTGAGGAAAATTTCATGAATTCAAGGAATTTTCATGGGTTGAGGGAAATAATAAGGAGTCATGAGGTGTGGGACCGGCCACGGCTAGGGCATGGTCGGCCGGCTAGTGAGCCCGGTCCCACGATATCTTTCCTAATTTATTATTATTTCTTTGATACGAGGAAACACCATGAGACTGGAGAGTTTCCTTAAGACGAAGGAGATTTGCTCAAATGAAGGGATTTTCATGAGATCAGGGAAAATAATAAAAATATGATAAAATAAAAAATTGGGCGTGGGACTGGCCACGGCACGACCGACCAGTCGGTGGGCCCAGTCCCCAGCGCCTCGATTAATATATTATTATCTATTATTTTCTTCCTATTTTGCATAGGTTCATCATTCCTTCGTGTTTTGGAACACTCGTTTGTGCATTCAGGTGCTCGTTTGTGCATTATTGCTGAGTACACTTGCACCATTTTGGTCGGGGCTTACTCGAGAGCTGCTCAGATGCCCGCACGTTGAATATTTATCACTAACCCGTGGAATTCTGCTGGGAAGAACCACTAATTGAAGTGACGAAATATTACGAAGAATCGTAGAATAATGTTGAATATTCAGTTAACGATTATAGATAATTAACTGATGGCTCTATACTAGCAGGTATGCTGACTAGGAGCATTAATCATCTGAGAATTGAAAGATATGAGCTTGTTGAAATTCATATCTCTCCTATATAGTCAGGGAAAATGTTGTTTCATCCTGAAGACGTTGTTGCTCTATACTAGCAGGCATGCTGTCTAGGAGCCATCCAATCTTTCGACTATATATAGAAGTAATTACCGAAATTCATCAGTATTCATGAGATGTGCCGTTGTCTCAGCTAGGAGACTACACATCTACATATACTCTGAGAGACAGCATTCTCGGTCAGAGATTTTGTGGCATGAGCTTTCATGCTTTCGACGAGAGACATGAGTCTTAACACTCATCTGATTGCTGGATCAGGAATACTACAATTATGGTTTTACGATTTTAACCCTTGTCGAAAATCCACCATCTAAATTAAGTCCCCTGCTTAGTGAGGGACAATTATGTTCCTCAGTCAGCACTGAATGGTGATTTTCCAGTTACAGAAAAAAACAAGTAATTGAACTTAGTCGTAAGATAAGACGTTACCGGATTTATGACTGAATGAGCAAACCATGGCTTGAATGAAAACCTCAATGGACTGATACAGCGTCATCCAACGAGCGTAAATTGATGTAGAACCGTTGATTTGATGATGGAACCTTGGTTGGTTCAGGATTCACGGGTCGGGCCCGAATAAGGAAATCCTTGTGGAATTAAGTTTTGGAAATAAAATTTGGTATAAAAGGGATTAATCCTTTTTTTTTTTTTATTTCACCAAAAAAACCGACCACCACCTTCATCACCTTACCTTCTTCACGTCAACAACAGGAGAAGGAACAATTGCCGGAGCGCCACCGCCGTCCGACCGGAGCGACCACCGTCCGGCCAACTTTCGGCCGGCGCCGACCAGGTACGTGGTAAAAAAAAAAATTGATTTTTGATTTCTGATTTCATGAGTTTTTCATGCTTTGATCATGTTATAATTTTATACATGTGTATATACGAGTGTGAGTTCTGTTGAAAACCCTTGTTTTATTAAACGTATGTTTGTTCGATCATTAATTCAAGAGACTAGCAATAATCCCTAATTTGAAAGAGATATTTTTATACATAGACCAGTGTCCAGTGATAAAATTTTGTTTATGAGCTTTCATGAAAACCAAAAATTTATCTTAAAAGGTGTGAACTTTTCGCAAGACCGAAATAAACCTTCGTTTCAAAGAAAAATGCTCGTATGAAGGAAAAGAGATTTTTTATGAAATCGTGACCTGTTCACGGATTTTTTCTTTTTTTTGAAACCTTGACACATATAATGCCATATATTTACTTGCGTGAATTTGCTCACGTTAGATAAAAAAATTTAAAATTTACGTGAGTTATTCACGTTAATTTTTATTTCTTAAAATCAAAACATGGATTTTGAGTAACCCTCGAAATTAAACAATTTATTTATGATGAAATATTGTCTTGGTGTAAATTTCATAGTCCATCTGTGGATGTTTATACTATGAAAATTATGTTCATGATTTTACGAAAAATCAATTCCGTTTTTCAAATGATAATACTTTGTTCGTTATTGCAGGTTTCAAAGAACGAACTAATTTGGAGTGTTAAATCTTATATCACAATTATTGTGTTAGTGAAATTGTAAAGAGGTAAGAGTTATGAATTACTGTTTTTGTAGTGGATTTATTATCAGCATGTCCATAATTTTATGCTCCTGGTTCCAGAAAATGGTGACTTCCAGCAGCAACGATTATGATTATAGTTATTCCTCCAGCTCCTCTGACGAGGATTTCAAAGCTTCTGAAACCAAATCGAAAAATAAGACAAATCATGCTGAGGGGGCAAAGCCTAACATACCCCTTAATGACCGGAGAGTCACTTATGCTGAGCTTATGAAGAGAAAAGCCGAGGCGGACGACCGTCGGCGTAGAAATGATCGAATCCGGAGCAGAATACTAGTGGATGAGGAAAGACTTCGATATGCTGACGGCGTACCTTCCGAATATGATGCTTCAGAAGATGAACCAGTGTGGGTGCCACGGGATCGCAAGATTAAGCCATATCGTCGTACCAGAGAGCTCAGAGAGATTGCAAAATGAGTCGAGGATAAAGCGGAAGAGGACTCTGACTCGGACGATACTAATATCCATCCAGACTTCATCGATGGACCTGATAGTGACTCCGACGAAGAAGAGGATTCTGAGAAGGACAATGATGATGAATCTGACAACTCGGATGAGTCTGACGAGTAGATTTACTCCTGATCTTACTTAAACATTTGAATGTTTTCTTAGCCTTCGTAGTAGACGTCTTCTTTATTTGAATAGCTTCACTTCAGTATTAAGATTTTTATTTTGAATAAGAAATCCTTTTAATAATGTTGGTTCTTCTTAATTGAATCAAACAAAATGAGCCAATGCTCATGCGCCAAAACCCATCATGATCCTTTTGGACTTGCCTTGGAGGTTTCCATCTACAAAATACTAGGATGCGTCGCATATGCTGAGAAAACATGCGACATACACAAGGCCGTGGATTTATGACTATATCCAGCTTTGGTCAGTCCCCAGTACGTTATTTTCCTCCGCGTCTCCAGTATTGATCTTTTTTGAAACTCAGGGTTTCGTAAAACTCGCAACTGAATTGACTATTCACAGAAGATAAGCATCTACCGTATTTCATATATATATCCAAGACTTAGGGTTTAGTATTTACGTAAATACTTCTTCCGGTCCTGAGTTAGTTTCATCGCGCAGAGAAAATTTTGATTATCATACCTTTCGTCACTATGTCCAGCAGTAGTATGTATTCTCGAAACGAACCTCAGTCGAAGCATGAAGTGGAAGCGTCCGTTTCAGTAAGTTGTATATTTTATTCATCTCCATTTGATCAGAGTTATTGATCATAGGAAAATAATTTGTTGCAGGATAATCAGAAGAATCCATCTTCTTCTCATAATTCGAGACCCAAGCGGACTGTTAGAGCCCCTGCCCGGTATAGGTCGGCTCATACTGAAGCCGAAACATCTGTGAGTAATTATATGATTTCTTGATTGAATCTCATTCGACGGTTTGTCTAATCTTCATCTGAAATTGAAAACTTCTTTATCGCAGATTGATGTGCACGTTGTTGTCGATGCTAGAAAGAGGAGGAATGGGAAGTTCGTGGTCGTGGTTGACGATAGCAGCAACCCTGTTGACGAAGACTCTACTGATTCCATGGATGCTGGGGTTAGAGCTCACGTTTACGAGTATCCAATAGCTGGACTCCCCTTTGAAGCTCCCATGACTAATACTTCCCCAAATAATGAGGTGGTCAGTGGATTCGTCATTTCCAAATGTCACACACCTATGCACACTAAAATTTGGAGACGGTACGGACATATTGCTACGACGGAAATATGGAGAGGCTTTCTCCCAACCATTCTGACTACGGTGGCCGAACTGTTACCGAGCATCGAAGCGATGAACGAGATGAATCTGCGGGATGTCAAGAATCATGAACATAATAGGTGGGATGACATGATCTCGAATTGAGAGACCATGCGGTTCAACGTGAGTTGGCTCCGCCGTCGACTCGAGATGGTCAAAATCGACAAGGCAGTGGATGCTGCTGATGCAATTTCTACCACAACTGATTTCTTGGAAGAGGAGAAGGAACTCGCCTTGGAATCTGCAAGAGTTGAGAAAGTTGTCCAGGACTTGAAGGTGAAGACCCAAAACTTTCAAAAGAAGCTTGACATGGTTGTCTATAAAAATTACTCTCTGTTGGATGGTTTACTCTGAGTGAGCATTTATGATTGTTGTTTTCGAATAGGTTTTGGCTTTTCTTTAGGCAGAATAATTGATCATAGTTAGAAAGAATTTTTGCTCAGTTATGAAATGTTTAATGAACAAAGGATCATTTTGCATACTCTTTGGAGGAATATAAATTAAATTTTGAAAAATGCTTGAAATGATGAAAAGGAAAGGGTTTTCTACGGATAAGGCATAATATGCTTTGAGCCATTTACCGTTGATGATATTTCCTTCCACTCCTCCATCAATAGCTAAGATCTTGTAATATCCACTGGACACTACCTTGATGATGACATATGGTACTTCCCATTTCGGAGAGAACTTAGGAGCAGACATATCTTGTTGAATGTGTTTTGTTGTCTTTAGCACCAAATCTCCTACTTGGAATGTTCGAGGCCTTACCATTTTGTTGTAAGATCCGGAGACCCTTTGTTTGTACGCTTTCACATATTTTTCTATTTTAGCCCTCCTTGACTCAAGCATGTCTAGTTCGGAGATCCTTGAGTTGGACACATCTGCTTCATCCCACTGCACTCCATTGGATGTGGCGATCCTTGCTGAAGGAATCTTGATTTCCACTGGGATAATGGCGTCATCTCCATAGACGAGAGAGTATGGTGAAGTTCCGATCGAACTCCTTGGTGCGGTCCGGTAGGCCCATAAATCCATAGGTAATTGTTCATGCCACGTTCGAGGATTATCATGAATTGTCCAGTTGAGAATTCAGATCAAAGTCTTGTTAGTAGTTTCTGCTTGTCCGTTTCCCTGGCGATAGTATGGTGTGGAGAATACTTGCTTGATGTCGTATTCCTCGAGCAATTATGTCACGTGTTTGTTGGAGAAAAGAGTTCCATTATCAGTGACAATGTGTTTATGAACACCGAACCTACATATTATGTGTTCCTTGACGAAGGCTGCGATCGTGACTACAGTGGTGCTTAGAAGAGGGATAGCTTCAACCCACTTGGTAAAATACTCAGTTGCAGTGATGATGTACTCATGCTACTTTGATGACGCTGGATGTATTTTCCCTATGATATCCAGTCCCCATCTATAGAAAGGCCATGGACTATTCATAGAATTCAACGGGAGACAAGGAGTGTGAATGAGATAACCATGGATTTGGCATTGATGACACCTCTGAATGTGCTCAGCTGCGTCTTCCATGGTTGGCCAATAATATTTCTCATGAATCTGGAGAAATAATTTCCTTTTGCCTTGATGTTCTCCATCGTGCATTTCTTTTAGAATCATTGCGATTTCATGCTCAGCTAAGCATCTCAGTAAATTCCCACCAAAGATTTTACGGTATAAGATTCCGTCAAGGAAAACGAATATTTTGGCTCTCTGGATGAGTTTGATTGTCTCCTTTTTCTCCAGCGGAAGTCCATTGTCCCGTATGTACTTTATGTAAGGCTCTCTCCAATCCTCGTTGTGATGGACTGTCAAAGCTTCTAAGTGATTAGGATGCGTCTGAAAATTAGGACAAGATCTTTGCAGATTTCTTGATTGGGCCTCCATGGAAGGCCAGTAGTATCCCATCCTTTGAAGCTTTCTGTAAAGTTTTGCTACTAATGTCTGTCCGCAGATTTCTTCATGTATGCGTTTGAATTGTTCGCCTTCTTCGTCGTTTCCAATGCATCGTGATAAAGACCCATCATGATTTCGGTAGTATAGAGCTCCATGAAGCAAGAAATAATTCTTTAATTCTTTGAGACTGACTTTCCCCTCCGAAAGAGAACTGCTCAGTTCGTGGATAATAGGGGCTCGCCAATCGTCTGCTTGAATATCTTCTACTTGAGCAAGCCAGGTAGAAGAAACGGATCGCCTTTGTACCATGATTTTTTCTCTGCTCATGCGAATTGCAACTTGGAAGCGAGAGTTGCTAGGCAGTTAGCATGCCTGTTGTTGGTTCGTCCAGTGTGGACGATTTTTGCATCAGCAAAATGATTTAATATCCGTTGGGCTTCAGCTCTGATTGGGGAGAGCGTGATTTCTCTAAGAGAGTATGTTCCGTTCATTTGGTTGACCAGTAGATTTGAATCTCCCCTTATCTCAAGGTGTGCTGCTCCTGCTTGCTTGGCCAAGGACAAACCTAATAAGAAAGCCTCATATTCTGTTGAATTGGTGCAGTGAAAATCCAGTTTGAATGAATGCGAGAATACTTCACCAGATGGAGACACTAGCACCACGCCCGCTCCTCCGGTGTCGTTGCTAGGAGTGGAGGACCCGTCAAAGTATAAGAGCCATGTCTCTTCTTTGATAACTAAGATCTCTGGAAACTCACCAGGTACATCTTCATGTAACGTTGTCGAATCTTCGCCTGGGAAAGCAGCAAGCAAGTCAGCAACTGCTTGGCCTTTGATTGCTCTAGGCGGTACACAAGCTATGTCGAACTCTGACATCTGAAGCAGCTATTTTGCTGGTCTCCCCATCAAGGCTGGCTTTGATAGTAAAAACTTGATAGGGTCAGCTTTGGAAACAAGCATGACTCTGTTGGATAGCAGATAATGTCTGAATTTCTGAATCGCATGCACTAATGCTAAACATGCTCTCTCAGCTTTTGGGTATCTGAGTTGAGCATCTCTTATTGTACGGCTGAAGTAGTGGATCGGTCGTTCGATCCCTTCTTCGTCTTCTTGAGCAATAAGTGCTCCAATAGCGACATCACTGGAAGCTGTATAAAGTATCAGTGGTCGTCCTTGCACCGGAGATTTCATGACAGCGGGTGATAATAGTATCGACTGTATTTTCTGGAATGTTTTCTTGTTGGACGGTTGTCCACGTAAAACTGGCTCCTTTCTTCAGCAGAGGGGTGAATGAAGCAATGAGTTGATCTAATCCAGGAATGAAGCATCGAATGTAATTTACCTTGCCCATAAAACTTTGGAGTTCTTTCACAGTGCGTGGAGGAGGCATGGTAGTAATAGCTTTCGTATTGTCTGGATCAACTTTAATTCCTTCTGCAGTGACTAGGAATCCTAAAAAAATTTCGGAGTAGACACCAAATGCACATTTCAGAGGATTCATCTTTAATCTATATTCTCTGTATCTTTCAAAGACTTGTCTCAGAATTTTTAGGTGGGATGCTCGAGTCTTCGACTTCACCACCAGGTCATCAACATAATCCTCCACCTGCTTGTGCATCATGTCTTGGAATATTGCAGTCATAGCTCGCTGATAAGTATCACCCGCATTCTTTAATCCAAAGGGCATCACGGTGTAGTGAAAATTCCCAATGGGAGTGTGAAATGCAGTTTTGTTGGTATCGTGTTCGTACATCTTGATCTGGTTGTATCCACTGTAACTATCCATGAATGAGAACATACCGTGACCACTGGTTGCATCAACGAGCATATCAATGTTGGGTAGAGGAAAATCATCCTTTGGGCAGCATTTATTCAGATTCCTGAAATCAACACAGCATCTGATTTGATCATTTTTCTTCTTAACAGGAACAACATTTTCCAGCCATGTTGGGTGTTGAATAGGTCTGATAAACCCTGCTGCCAGTAGTTCTGAATTTCGACCTTGATTTGATCATCAAATTCATGTTTGAACTGCCTAGGCGAGTGTTTGACAAACTTGGAGCTAGGAATGATGTGCAGATGATGAGTGACCAATTTTTCGTCAAGACCAGGCATCTCTTTGTATGTCAAAGCAAAGATATCCTGATATTCTTTCAACAGAATTATTAGTCCCTCTCGCTCTTCCGGTGATAATGCACAACTAATAAAGATTGGCCTTGGATCATCCTCTATCCCGATGTGGATCGTTTCGAAGTCATCAGTAGTGGAATCAGTACCATATTGCAATTGTCGTGGAGCGTCTTGAATCTCTTCATCAGGTGATTTTTCATTCTGACATGATTTTTCAGGGAGGGAAGACTTTTCACTGTTCTCCCCTAAATGATCCTCCCCTCTGCATCGTGACTGGCTATGAAATTAGATCCCAGAGTTGAGACTTGATCCTTACGGCGTTTAATCGGTGTAGCAGATGACTTGATCGACTTCGTGACTGAGGATGATGGTTTGTCAGCAGCTTTCTCAATGGATTCCCAATTCGGGACTGGAGTACTGTAGATCTTCCTGGGAGGTTCAGGGATGTCCTTCTGAGATTCAAGGAATTCAACATCATAGATCGGAGCATAAGGAGATGATGAAGCCGCAATATGAACAATTTTGTTATTGAGCAGAGCCTTCATGCATTGATGGTATGTTGAAGGAACCACTTTATTGTCATGAAGCCACGGTCTTCCAAGTATCATGTGGTAATCAGGTTCTTGCTCGATCACGTGAAATTTGGCCTTCGATTGAATAGGCCCTACCCTCAGGTCTATGTATGCATATCCATGTGTGTGGATCTGAATTCCTTCAAAGCCCGTCATCAAGATGGTATGACGAACAATTTTACTCTGTGGGAATTTGGATGCTTTGAGAGTCTTCATGGTAATAATATTTGTAGAAGCGCCCGTATAAACGAGAGCCTTCTTGAATTCAGAGTCTTTGATAAAACCTGTCACATACAAGGCTCGGTTATGGCCTTCATCTGCCATGCGGTCTTCTTCTCCAAAGGTGATATTGTTGATTGAGTGCTCAGACATCATGGACATTTCTTCGACTGCTGGAGACAACGAAGCTACTTCCCATCAGATGATATCTGGTTGAGTGCGGAAAACGTGTTTGTACGTTGTTCTCTGGAAAAAGTGTAAGAGCTCACACAAGTTTTCGACCAACTTTGCAACCTCCTGGTCCACCGGCTTCTCATAAGTAGTGAAACTGTTGGTTTGAGGGTCACCATGTGACGAGTCAGTCCCCAGTGCTGGGACTTCTGAAGCGGAGATACTGCCTAACTCGGATGTCAGTTTGATGAGAAAATCGAGTATGTGGTTCATGGTATTTTTCATCAGATCCATGTTCCTGGTGTGGATCTCCAATACTTGCGCCAACTCAGTCAGGGTCGGGATTTCTCCACCTTCTGTGCTGTTAGATGTAGCGTTAGAAGGAGGAGTGTTGCCATTTGAAGGATTCTGGATTGGGTTTGGAGTAGTTAAATTAGTCCTAAAACTAACCATCTTGTGAAAGTTTGAGATTGCAACCGAGAGATTAACCTCCCACTATGGTCGCCAATCTATAGATGGGGAAAAACGATTTGCTGGTTTTTACGGAATTGAGGAGATGACCGTGCAGAAGAGATTCCTTGAACCGAGCAAACGCTCAACCTCACATAAATGAACTGCAAGAAGGGAGTGGTTTAAGTTTGATAGATCAATCTGCAGGACTCCAGCCTAAACCAAGACAATGGCCGTTTCAGAGTCAATTCGGTCACAAGAGAGGATAGGTTGATCTGTACGCGGAAAGCTGAGAAATGTGTGATATCAATGGTGATCGAGATTGTAGGTGTGTTGTGTATTCTGCGTAAGAAAGTTCTGAATGATTCAATTTTACTCAGTTGAGAGTGATTGCTCAGACGATGAGTTCGTGCAGACGAAAGATTGTCTGTGTGAACTTGTCGAGAAATTCTTGTCTGTTTCAATAAGGATTCAGAGACTTATTTATATTGCTGAATTGAAAACACCATGATCCCATGAAGTGTGACAGTTGCTGGAGTCAAAGAGTGGGGAAATGGAAAATCGTGTTGAAACCAGTTGCTCATCGTGCGGAGACTTGGTTAACTTTCCACCCACTACTTTGCTAACTCCTCCAACTGATTGCACGACTTGCTCACATTCTCATCGTGTGTATGAACACACGTGTCGTAGACCGCCAGACCAAAATCCTAGTTGATATCCCCTCATGTGACACGATTGATATCTCGTAAATGTGGAGTCTGCAAGACAGACTTGTATTTTAGTTAGTCAGTTGTTGACTTTATGGGACGATGAGTCCTTTTATTGCTGAGTTGAACATAATTTGCAAATGTTCTGAGACTCATGAATTGAACATGTCTGCTGAGACAAAAAATATCATTTTCGAATAAATTTTGATAACCTGAGAAAACTGTGTTGCTGAATCGTTGAATATTGACAGCTGAACCAATATTCCTTAGTTTGAGCAAATATTACTAGTTTGAGCAAATATTACTAGTCTGAGCAAATATTGTTCATCTGAGCGAATGTTGCTCATTTGATGAATTATTGAATATTGAGGGACCGGATACATGGGATGATGAGTCGACCATGTAGCACCCAGATGCTCAAGTGAGCAAAAATACCAAAGTCTTCTGAAGACCAGTTGGTGAAAAGATGATTAAATGCTGGTTTAATCATTTATTAAAATAGTGCCCGTTTGAGCGTTAGGTACTAAAACCTAGTTATGGAGAGATGAGGGACCAACCAAGAGGGCATGAGACCGGCCCTTGGTGGTCATGGAACCAGCTGATGGTCGTTTGAGCAAATTCCAAGTTGTTTGGGAAGAGTTTGGACCCAATATGAGCAATTGAGCAAATTAGGTCAAAATTGTTAAAACACGTGGGACCGGCTCTTTGCAAGCCTCAGGGCCAGCCTTATTCGGTCAAGGAGACATGACCGTGTCACCTTAATGTCCGTGTCTCAGTCCTGAGAGTTTCGATATTTTCCGGTGCGCGTTTGGACAACATTTTGAGAAAATATGAAGGATCCAGGGTTTTGCTGAAACTAGGAAAAATTCATGAGATGATGAAAAATAATAATTAATAAAATATGAGATTGTAGGGTGTGGGACCGGCTACGGCTAGGGCATGGCCAGCTAGCAAGCTCGGTCCCGCAACACTTTTCCCAATTTTATGTATTTTCCCTGATGTGAGGGAAATACCATGAAACTGAAGAATTTCATGAAGTTAAGGAATTTCCATGAGATTATGTAAATAATAATGATAAAATAGGGAGTCATGAAGTGTGGGACCGGTTATGGCCAAGACATGGCCCGCCGGCCAATGGGCACGGTCCCATGTCACTTTCCCTAATTTTATATTATTTTCATGATTTTAGGGAAATATCATGAAATCAAGGAGTTTGCTGAAACTAGGGAGTTTCCCTGGAGTGAAGGAGTTTCCATGGGATGAGGGCAATGAGCCCGGTCCCGTGCGTTTTCTCCCTAATTTTACATAATTTTCATGAGTTTAGGGAAATATCATGAAATCAGGGAATTTTCATGGGATGAGGAAAATAATAAAATAATAAGGAACCATGAGGTGTGGGACCGGCCACGGCTAGGGAATGGCCGGCCGGCTAGTGAGCCCGGTCCCACGACATCTTTCCTTATTTTTATTATTTCTTTGACACGAGGAAACACCATGAGACTAGGGAGTTTCCTTGAGACGAAGGAGATTTGCTCAAATGAAAAGACTTTCATGAGATCAGGGAAAAATAATAAAACATGATAAAATATGAAATTAGGCGTGGGACTGGCTACTTCACGACCGGTCGTCCGGTGGGCCCAGTCCCCTGGCGCCTTTGCCAATATATTATTATTATTATTGTTCTTCCTATTTTGCATAGGTTCATCGTTCCTTCGTGTTTGGAATGCTCTTTTGTGCATTCAGGTGCTCGTTTGTGCATTATTGCTGAGTACACTTGCACCATTTTCGGGACTTACTTGATAGCTTCTCAGATGCCCGCACGTTGAATATTTATCACTAACCCGTGGAATTCCGCCGGGAAGAACCACAAATTGAAGTGACGAAATATTACGAAGAAACGTAGAATATTGCTGAATATTCAGTAAACGATTATAGATATTTAACTGATGGCTCTATACTAGCAGGCATGCTGTCTAGGAGCATTAGTTATCTGAGAATTGAGAGATATGAGCTTCTTGAACCGTCACATCTCTCCTATATAGTCAGGGAAAACATTGTTGCATCCTGAAAACGTTGTTGCTCTATACTAGCAGGCATGCTGTCTAGGAGCCGTCCAATCACTCGATTCTATATAAAATTAATTACCGAAATTGCTCAGTATTCATGAGATGTGTCGTTGCCTCATATAAGAGACTACACATCTACATATACTCTGAGACACAACATTCTCGGTCAGAGATTTTGTGGCATGAGCTTTCATGCTTTCGACGAGAGACATGAGTCCCAACACTCATATGATTGCTGGATCAGGAATATTACAATTATGGTTTTACGATTTTAACCCTTGTCGAAAATCCACCATCTACAAAATCGAAGATTGGAGATTTTGAAGATTTGAAGAAGAAGTTGTTGTGAATCGGTAAGAAGATATACTAGATCTACTCCTAAAAAGAACGTCTGTTCTGCTAGGATATTGGGTATCAAATATCTAATGAGAACTTCGGTTTTGCTAGATGTTATCAAATCAAGAATACTGCTGAAGCTGAGTAACTAGGATTTTAGTTTAATTAGTAGTGTCTAAACGAAGTTGCAGGTTTACTTTTTGTAGCGTCTTAATTCAGTGAGTATTCAAATCTGGACTAGGTCCCGAGGTTTTTCTACAAGATTGTAGTTTTCCTCGTTAACAAAATTCTGGTGTGTGCTTTACTTTATTTCCGCATTATAATTGTTTTTATATTATAATTAAAGTAATTACACTTGTACGTTAACTAGGCACTTGATATTTATCTTATAAGGTTTCGATTATCAATTAAACACTTTGCTGTTGTATTGTCTCAATTCATATCCATAGACGATCACACAAAGTGTATTGGATTTCTCCATTTGTCTGATATAATTATTCACGTGTTAGGCCAGTTCGGACTAACCCTATTTCAAGTGGACATTGTGTTAAAATATTCCTTGAGTGATTGTTGCTCCAAGAGGTTTATACACGGTAGAGATTGAATAGGTTGTGATCAAATAAAAAGACTGTGGTGTATTTGGGTACCCTCGTCTTTTCAATTGGTATCAGAGCAGGAAAACACGAAAAGATCTAACAATATGTGTTTGGTGTGATCCAACCTATAAAGTTTTGAATCAAATGATAATTGATTCGGTTAACGTACCTCCAGGGTTTGATGGCTCAAACTATCTATGGTGGAAAATCTCTATGCAGGTTTACTTTTTGTAGCGTCTTAATTCAGTGAGTATTCAAATCTGGACTAGGTCCCGAGGTTTTTCTACAAGATTGTAGTTTTCCTCGTTAACAAAATTCTGGTGTGTGCTTTACTTTATTTCCGCATTATAATTGTTTTTATATTATAATTAAAGTAATTACACTTGTACGTTAACTAGGCACTTGATATTTATCTTATAAGGTTTCGATTATCAATTAAACACTTTGCTGTTGTATTGTCTCAATTCATATCCATAGACGATCACACAAAGTGTATTGGATTTCTCCATTTGTCTGATATAATTATTCACGTGTTAGGCCAGTTCGGACTAACCCTATTTCAAGTGGACATTGTGTTAAAATATTCCTTGAGTGATTGTTGCTCCAAGAGGTTTATACACGGTAGAGATTGAATAGGTTGTGATCAAATAAAAAGACTGTGGTGTATTTGGGTACCCTCGTCTTTTCAATTGGTATCACAGCAGGAAAACACGAAAAGATCTAACAATATGTGTTTGGTGTGATCCAACCTATAAAGTTTTGAATCAAATGATAATTGATTCGGTTAACGTACCTCCAGGGTTTGATGGCTCAAACTATCTATGGTGGAAAATGGCTATGCAGTCTTTCCTTCAAGCTCATGACTTTAACACTTGAGTTTTAGTTATTGATGGGTATGTACACCCAAAAGTACTGGTCGACAACTCAACCACCGAGTTTAGACTAAAGGAATTGAAAGAATTCAGTAATGAAGAAAAATTGTTTTCGAAGCAAAATTCTTATGGATTAAACGTTATTATACATGCTGTAACTTGAGGCCTCAATCATCATGTAACCAAGTGTAAAACATCAAAGGATGCTTGGGATATTCTTAATATCGTATTTGAAGGGAATGCCTCTGAAAAAGAATCTAGGATTCTAACCATATCTTCTAGATGGGAAAATCTTCGTACGGATGAAGACGATACCTTTGATGAGTTTGATGAAAAACTTTCTGAAATAGTGAATGCCTCTTATGCTTTAATAAAAACTATTTCAGATAAAGATATTGTGCGTAAAATTCTAAGGTCTTTACCACCAAGATACGAATCTAAAAAGCATGCCATCATGGAAGCTAATGATCTTTCCACACTATCTAGAAGCGCTCTAGTTGGTAAATTAAAGATTTTTGACCTTGAATATCAATTCAAGAATGAATAGGGTATTACCCTTAAAGCTGTAACTAAGACTTGTTTTTCAGATACAAAAACTGAGAATTGCAGTGTTGATACGACTGCACGAGAATTTAGAAAGTTGTTAAGACAAAAGAAAAGGAATTCTTCTCCTTCTCAAAAATCACAGAAGTGTGTAGAGAATATAAAACAAAATAATTCTGATAGATCTAATTGTTCCAAGGATCAAGAGAACAAATATTTTCATGCAACTGTTGAATGCACACCTGAAAAGGATTCTAAAGTAACTTTAGAATCAAAGACACTTGAATGTGATAAACTCTGCAAAGAGAATGGAAATCTTAAAAGAGAACTTCATATTCTATATAAGGATATAGAACGTGTAAGCAATGGTCAGACTTATCTTGAAGTCTCGGAAGAATACAGAAAACAAAAAGGTGATGATCGAGCAGCCCCAGAGCCAAAGACACTCAACTATGATCTTCGTGAAGAGAATGAAAGATTGAAAAGGGAACTTGATGAATTGGAGAACGATATAAAGATTATTGGTTCTGGTAATTATCTTGAATGCATTAAATGTTACAGAGAGCAAATCGAAGAAGGTCATGGTCGAGAAGTGAAGCTACAAAGAGTTGGAGAATCTAAAGAACACCGAGGTAAGTAATTCTACCGAATCTGAAATTTCTTTAGATTATAAAGTTCAAATTGATAAATTTAAGGTTGATTTAGATAATGCTCTTGAAAAAATAAAAACACTGGAAAAAGAGAATATGGGCCTAAAAGCGGACTTGAAAAAGTTTGATAGTAGCACAAAACAACTTGACTCAATGTTGAAGTCAAATAGAGTTCCTCGTGACATGTGAGGACTGGGATACAAAGGTAAACAAACTTTGAATACTAAACAGGAAACAAAGTTTGTAAAACCTAAAGACTATGCTGAAGAAATTGCTTCAAAAGTTTCCACAAAATATTGCTCTTCCATAAAAGAAAAATCTGTAGCACCTTTATCTTCAGCAAAAGAAGGAAAACGTAAAATCCGTCAAACTCCAATGAAAAAATTCCACAACAAGGTAACATTAAACCCCACGGTTCGTATATTACTAAGCATTGCTCTTATTATGGAAATAAAGGACACTTGGAAAGAGGATGCAGATTCCGTAAAAGGAATGAAAAAGCCATAGATGCACGTGTTTCCATAAAATTGGTTGAACTCAATAATGCTTCTCGTGCTAATCAGGACATGATTTTCCTAAAAATGAACAAAAGAATTATTGTAATGATAGTTCAAAGTTTGCTTATCAGGCTTCTACGAAGTTTTCTCATAATCGCTCAAACTACAAAAAGAGAGATAACTTTGTAAAGACTAGATCTGATGTTCCAAATTGGAGAAAGGCTAACTCTCGGAGTTTTCAACATTTCAGTTATGCTAATGTTTCCTCAAGAGATTCATATTGGATTTCAAGAAGAAATAATAGGAAGAACAAAGCTGCTTCTGCAAAACCCAATTCTAAATGAAGTCCAAAGTCTTTTCTAAATACAACCAGGATGGTATCAAAAGATAGTCACAATGATGACACTCAAATGATAAGTTTCAATACTCATGACATTCATAACATTGTGTTAAACGTTCTTGAACAAATGAATGTATCTCCGTGTGGTAATCGTTATATGGAATAAGTCTCATAATCGGTTACCTTTTTATGATTTTGTGACTTTTGATTTAGCGGTTTTCATATCTAACTTGTTGGGTTGCTTAATAATATAATCATAAAAGGATGATGACAATTAATCCCATATGTGAGTCACGATTATACTATTATCACTTTATTTCTCATAAGTTGTGTATATAGTATACATATGAGTCTTTGGTATTAGCTTACTACTATTGGCACGTAATAGTTAAAACCATTTCAACCTTTGGTAAAGGTTGCTTTTGCTGTTGTTATGCCTTTGTGAAAGGATGAGAAGAACAATGAGGAAAAGAGGATGCGAAAATTTGTGAGGCTTACAAAATTTCGGTGCAATTGCGGTGCTATTAATGTCTATGTTGTTTAAATTGCTTCCGGTGGAGGTAAATAATTATGCAAGTTGATTTATGTTGGTTTGTATGAATTATTTGTGGCTTAACGAAATAAAAGGTGTACGGGATGAGTTGTTTAGTCCAATTCGATTCCGGATAAGAGAAAATAAGTTAAATATGATCTTAGTTAGACTTATCGAAGTGAGGTTTCAGTTACTTAAGCCTAATCGAATGCCTTAACAAGAAATTCTAGTTAACTAACCTAGTACTTGTCTTGTTTAAAATGGAAAGGTCTAAGTTTATGGAGAATTATAACCTGATGAGAAAAATAGAGTTATCTTTATTTTGGTCTTATCGAATAAGCGATTATTTTGTACAATCGGTTTATCAAAGAAACTAAGATGCTTAGTTGTTTTTTGGTTTGATAAACTAAAGTGGAAAAATTATTTCGGAAAATTGTTTCCCTGGTAACATATCAAAATAAAACTACTTGTAGTTTCGGTTTTGATATTGGTTATCAGAACATGGTATGTGGAACCCTCGTTCTCAACTCTACAGGTTGCAAGTTTATTCTGAGATTTGTAAGATTCTTTTCGTGTTGTCCTTTATTTTTTCGTCTCTTTGTCATTTTTGTGACAAAAGGGGGAGAAATATATGGAGTAAACAAGTGATACTGGCATTGATTTTATATTAATTGGTATCGCTAAGGAAAAGAACATTGGTGCTTGAACGTTTATCTAAACGAAAGAGTGAAAGCACAGATTAAGGGGGAGTAACATATCATATTACGTGATATAACAAAGATGTGTGGATTGAAAATCTACCTATGTTACCTTTAGAGGAAGTTGTATAGCTTTGTTATTATAATGTCAACAGCGGCATTTATGGTTTGAATATCTACGGGTTATTGTGTTGTTGAAATGTGAATATAACGTATGTAAAATGAGTTATTTTTGTAATTTGTTTCTCCATATGTAATAGAGTTTTTTGGCACTATTGACAAAGAGGGAGATTGTTAGAGCACTGCTCGGTTGACCCACCAAGCGTTGGTATGTCAAGATGGTGTCATATTTAGTTCCAAAACTCGAGTCGCCTATTATTAACGAAACTACAGTCAACTTCGATAGGTTAGACTAGATATGATATAAGTATTGTGCTCCAGTTACTCACAAAGATCTGAAGATGGATTGAAGACAACAAAGACTTTTTCCTCAACTTGAGGTTAGTAACTATGACGACTTGGCATATCATCTTATGTCTTTCAAATCGTATATTGAAAAAACAAAACTGCGAAGCATGTTTACACTCTAGATAGAAATAGTATTAAGGAATACAATACGAAGTTTATTACTTAACCATTAAACTTTGTAGATAAGATATCAACATAATCGTATGTATGCTATTGGATTATGTATGGGTATGAGGTGAGGATTTCATCCTAGGAAAAAATGTGTTTACATGTGTTTTAAGGAAGTAAGTTCATGATCTTGTGTTGTGAACCGAAAAGGAAATCGCCAGGCATTATTGGGGATGTTCTTCATTGCATATCTTATGAACGACCAATATGTGTGATTAGTATAAACCGCTCATGACTTGTTTGTGTTCTTGGTAAAACTATTCACATGAGGCCTGACTTATGTATTGGTATGACTTTTATTAGTGAAACCGATCTTAAGTAATCACCTGGGATATGATCGAGTTTCTGTGTGTAAGACCTAACACTGGGTAAAGGGGAACCGATCCTAGTAAGAGGTGCAACACATACAAAGGGGAATTGATCCTTGTATGAGGTGCAATAAGGTTTATAGTAGAAAGGGGAGCCGATCCTATGAACATGTGCAACATGTTTTTTAGGCAAAGGGGAACTGATCCTATGAACATGTGTAACACATTAGTTAGATACCAAATATATGTGGGGAACCGATCCTAGTACCTAGTCAACCAAAATTTGGTAAGCTAGTGTGACTATGCACAGTACTCACATGGAGGTAGAACCAAAACTTGTTTTGGTAGAATTGTTACACCCATGATTTGTGATTAAGTGTTACTTGATCAATCACATAGTTCTTGAAAGCCAGATGAACCAATTCTAAACTTGTTTGGAAGCATGGTAAATCGGTTTCAAGTGAGTAAGTATGAAAAAGGAGTTACAAGAGGAAAGATGAGTTCATGCAGAAGAAAGATTTTATGTGCGAACTTGTCGAGAAATTCTTGTCTTTTTCAATCATGATTCAGAGACTTATTTATATTGCTGAATTGAAAACAACAAGATCCCATGAAGTGTGACAATTGCTGGAGTCAAAGAGTGGGGAAGTGGAAAATCGTGTTGAAACCAGTTGCTCATCGTGCGGAGACTTGGTTAACTTTCCACCCACTACTTTGCTAACTCCTCCAACTGATTGCACGATTTTCTCACATTCTCATTGTGTGTATGAACATACGTGTCGTAGACCGCCAGACCAAAACCCTAGTTAATATCCCCCCATGTGACACGATTGATATCTCGTGAATGTGGAGTCTGCAAGACAGACGTGTATTTAGTTAGTCAGTTGTCGACTTTATGGGACGATGAGTCCTTGTATTGTTGAGTTGAACATAATTTGCAAATGTTCTGAGACTCATGAATTGAACATGTCTGCTGAGACAAAAAAATCATTTTCGAATAAATGTTTAACCTGAGCAAAAACTGTGCTGCTGAATCGTTGAATATTGATAGTTGAACCAATATTCCTTAGTCTGAGCAAATATTACTAGTCTGAGCAAATGTTGCTCATCTGATGAATTATTGAATATTGATAGTTGAACCAACATTCTTCAGTGTGAACAAATATTGTACATTTGAGCGAATGTTGCTCATTTGATGAATTGTTGAATATTAATAGTTGAACCAATATTCTTTGGTGTGAGCAAATGTTGCTCATCTGAGCAAATGTTGCTCGTTTGAGGAATCATTGGTAACAGAACCAAGATAAATATTAATTTAAAATACTGGCAGTTGAGCCAAGTATAATCAATTAGGGTTTTGATTATGGGATCAACATAAAAATGATTGGCGTTTGAATCTACTCAGAATTACGTTTTTGCAGAGCTCTGGATTCGAAACCCTAATTTTGATCAGTTGCTGATCGATTGATACTTTATTGAAAATCAACCACGAAATGAAGGAGGGACCGGATACATGGGATGATGAGTCGACCATGTAGATCCCAGATGCTCAAGTGAGCAAAAATACCAAAGTATCCTGAAGATAAGTTGGTGAAAAGATTTAAATGCTGGTTTAATCATTTATTAAAATAGTCCTCGTGTGAGAGTTAGGTAGTAAAACCTAGTTATGGAGAGATGAGGGACCTACCAAGAGGGAATGAGACCGGCCCTTGGTGGTCATGGGACCAGCTGATGGTCGTTTGAGAAAATTCCAAGTTGTTTGGGAAGAGTTTGGACCCAATATGAGCAATTGAGCAAATTAGGTCAAAATTGTTAAAACACGTGGGACCGGATATTTGCAAGCCTCAGGGCCAGCCTTGGTCGGTCAAGGAGACATGCCCGTGTCACCTTAATATCCGTGTCTCAGTACTGAGATTTTCGATATTTTCCGGTGCGCGGTTGAACAACATTTTGAGAAAATATGAAGGATCCAGGGTTTTGCTGAAACTAGGAAAAATTCATGAGATGATGAAAAATAATAATTAATAAAATATGATATTGCAGGGTGTGGGACCGTCCACGGCTAGGGCATGACCGGAAAGCTAGCAAGTTCGGTCCCGCAGCACTTTTCCCAATTTTATGTATTTTCCCTAATGCGAGGGAAATACCATGAAACTGAAGAATTTCATGAAGTTAAGGAATTTCCATGAGATTATGTAAATAATAATGATAAAATAGGGAGTCATGAAGTGTGGGACCGGCTATGGCCAAGGCATGGTCGGCCGGCCAATGGGCACGGTCCCATGTCACTTTTCCTAATTTTATACTATTTTCATGAATTTAGGGAAATATCATGAAATCAAGGAGTTTGCTGAAACTATGGAGTTTCCTTGAAGTGAAGGAGTTTCCATGGGATGAGGGAAACAAATAATATTAAAATAATGAGACAAGAGCATGTGGGACCGGCCACGGTAGGGCATGGCCGGCCGCCCAATGAGCCCGGTCCCGTTCGTTTTCTCCCTAATTTTACATAATTTTCATGAGTTTAGGGAAATATTATCAAATTAGGAAATTTTCATGGGATGAGGGAAATAATAAAATAATAAGGAACCATGAGGTGTGGGATCGGAGACGGCTAGTGAGCCCGGTCCCACGACATCTTTCCTTATTTTTATTATTTCTTTGACACGAGGAAACACCATGAGACTAGGGAGATTCCTTGAGACGAAAGAGATTTGCTCAAATGAAAAGACATTCATGAGATCAGGGAAAAATAATAAAACATGATAAAATATGAAATTAGGTGTGGGACTGGCCAAGAAACGACCGGCCAGCCGGTGGGCCCAGTCCCCTAGCGCCTTTGCTAATATATTATTATTTTTTTTTCTTCTTATTTTGCATAGGTTCATCGTTCCTTCGTGTTTTGGAATGCTCGTTTGTGCATTCAGGTGCTCGTTTGTGCATTATTGCTGAGCACACTTGCACCATTTTCGGGACTTACTCGATAGCTGCTCAGATGCCCGCACGTTGAATATTTATCATAATCGGTTACCTTTTTATGATTTTGTGACTTTTGATTTAGCGGTTTTCATATCTAACTTGTTGGGTTGCTTAATAATATAATCATAAAAGGATGATGACAATTAATCCCATATGTGAGTCACGATTATACTATTATCACTTTATTTCTCATAAGTTGTGTATATAGTATACATATGAGTCTTTGGTATTAGCTTACTACTATTGGCACGTAATAGTTAAAACCATTTCAACCTTTGGTAAAGGTTGCTTTTGCTGTTGTTATGCCTTTGTGAAAGGATGAGAAGAACAATGAGGAAAAGAGGATGCGAAAATTTGTGAGGCTTACAAAATTTCGGTGCAATTGCGGTGCTATTAATGTCTATGTTGTTTAAATTGCTTCCGGTGGAGGTAAATAATTATGCAAGTTGATTTATGTTGGTTTGTATGAATTATTTGTGGCTTAACGAAATAAAAGGTGTACGGGATGAGTTGTTTAGTCCAATTCGATTCCGGATAAGAGAAAATAAGTTAAATATGATCTTAGTTAGACTTATCGAAGTGAGGTTTCAGTTACTTAAGCCTAATCGAATGCCTTAACAAGAAATTCTAGTTAACTAACCTAGTACTTGTCTTGTTTAAAATGGAAAGGTCTAAGTTTATGGAGAATTATAACCTGATGAGAAAAATAGAGTTATCTTTATTTTGGTCTTATCGAATAAGCGATTATTTTGTACAATCGGTTTATCAAAGAAACTAAGATGCTTAGTTGTTTTTTGGTTTGATAAACTAAAGTGGAAAAATTATTTCGGAAAATTGTTTCCCTGGTAACATATCAAAATAAAACTACTTGTAGTTTCGGTTTTGATATTGGTTATCAGAACATGGTATGTGGAACCCTCGTTCTCAACTCTACAGGTTGCAAGTTTATTCTGAGATTTGTAAGATTCTTTTCGTGTTGTCCTTTATTTTTTCGTCTCTTTGTCATTTTTGTGACAAAAGGGGGAGAAATATATGGAGTAAACAAGTGATACTGGCATTGATTTTATATTAATTGGTATCGCTAAGGAAAAGAACATTGGTGCTTGAACGTTTATCTAAACGAAAGAGTGAAAGCACAGATTAAGGGGGAGTAACATATCATATTACGTGATATAACAAAGATGTGTGGATTGAAAATCTACCTATGTTACCTTTAGAGGAAGTTGTATAGCTTTGTTATTATAATGTCAACAGCGGCATTTATGGTTTGAATATCTACGGGTTATTGTGTTGTTGAAATGTGAATATAACGTATGTAAAATGAGTTATTTTTGTAATTTGTTTCTCCATATGTAATAGAGTTTTGTCACTAAATTGACAAAGAGGGAGATTGTTAGAGCACTGCTCGGTTGAACCCACCAAGCGTTGGTATGTCAAGATTGGTTGTCATATTTAGTTCCAAAACTCGAGTCGCTATTATGTAAACTACAGTCAACTTCGATAGGTTAGACTAGATATGATATAAGTATTGTGCTCCAGTTACTCACAAAGATCTGAAGATGGATTGAAGACAACAAAGACTTTTTCCTTCAACTTGAGGTTAGTAACTATGACTTGACTTGTTGCATATCTATCTTATGTCTTTCAAATCGTGTATATTGAAAAAAACAAAACTGCGAAGCATGTTTACACTCTAGATAGAAATAGTATTAAGGAATACAATACGAAGTTTATTACTTAACCATTAAACTTTGTAGATAAGATATCAACATAATCGTATGTATGCTATTGTGATTATGTATGGGTATGAGGTGAGGATTTCATCCTAGGAAAAAATGTGTTTACATGTGTTTTAAGGAAGTAAGTTCATGATCTTGTGTTGTGAACCGAAAAGGAAATCGCCAGGCATTATTGGGGATGTTCTTCATTGCATATCTTATGAACGACCAATATGTGTGATTAGTATAACCGCTCATGACTTGTTTGTGTTCTTGGTAAAACTATTCACATGAGGCCTGACTTATGTATTGGTATGACTTTTATTAGTGAAACCGATCTTAAGTAATCACCTGGGATATGATCGAGTTTCTGTGTGTAAGACCTAACACTGGGTAAAGGGGAACCGATCCTAGTAAGAGGTGCAACACATACAAAGGGGAATTGATCCTTGTATGAGGTGCAATAAGGTTTATAGTAGAAAGGGGAGCCGATCCTATGAACATGTGCAACATGTTTTTAGGCAAAGGGGAACTGATCCTATGAACATGTGTAACACATATAAGTTAGATACCAAATATATGTGGGGAACCGATCCTAGTACCTAGTCAACCAAAATTTGGTAAGCTAGTGTGACTATGCACAGTACTCACATGGAGGTAGAACCAAAACTTGTTTTGGTAGAATTGTTACACCCATGATTTGTGATTAAGTGTTACTTGATCAATCACATAGTTCTTGAAAGCCAGATGAACCAATTCTAAACTTGTTTGGAAGCATGGTAAATCGGTTTCAAGTGAGTAAGTATGAAAAAGGAGTTACAAGAGGAAAGATGAGTTCATGCAGAAGAAAGATTTTATGTGCGAACTTGTCGAGAAATTCTTGTCTTTTTCAATCATGATTCAGAGACTTATTTATATTGCTGAATTGAAAACAACAAGATCCCATGAAGTGTGACAATTGCTGGAGTCAAAGAGTGGGGAAGTGGAAAATCGTGTTGAAACCAGTTGCTCATCGTGCGGAGACTTGGTTAACTTTCCACCCACTACTTTGCTAACTCCTCCAACTGATTGCACGATTTTCTCACATTCTCATTGTGTGTATGAACATACGTGTCGTAGACCGCCAGACCAAAACCCTAGTTAATATCCCCCCATGTGACACGATTGATATCTCGTGAATGTGGAGTCTGCAAGACAGACGTGTATTTAGTTAGTCAGTTGTCGACTTTATGGGACGATGAGTCCTTGTATTGTTGAGTTGAACATAATTTGCAAATGTTCTGAGACTCATGAATTGAACATGTCTGCTGAGACAAAAAATATCATTTTCGAATAAATGTTGATAACCTGAGCAAAAACTGTGCTGCTGAATCGTTGAATATTGATAGTTGAACCAATATTCCTTAGTCTGAGCAAATATTACTAGTCTGAGCAAATGTTGCTCATCTGATGAATTATTGAATATTGATAGTTGAACCAACATTCTTCAGTGTGAACAAATATTGTACATTTGAGCGAATGTTGCTCATTTGATGAATTGTTGAATATTAATAGTTGAACCAATATTCTTTGGTGTGAGCAAATGTTGCTCATCTGAGCAAATGTTGCTCGTTTGAGGAATCATTGGTAACAGAACCAAGATAAATATTAATTTAAAATACTGGCAGTTGAGCCAAGTATAATCAATTAGGGTTTTGATTATGGGATCAACATAAAAATGATTGGCGTTTGAATCTACTCAGAATTACGTTTTTGCAGAGCTCTGGATTCGAAACCCTAATTTTGATCAGTTGCTGATCGATTGATACTTTATTGAAAATCAACCACGAAATGAAGGAGGGACCGGATACATGGGATGATGAGTCGACCATGTAGATCCCAGATGCTCAAGTGAGCAAAAATACCAAAGTATCCTGAAGATAAGTTGGTGAAAAGATGATTAAATGCTGGTTTAATCATTTATTAAAATAGTCCTCGTGTGAGAGTTAGGTAGTAAAACCTAGTTATGGAGAGATGAGGGACCTACCAAGAGGGAATGAGACCGGCCCTTGGTGGTCATGGGACCAGCTGATGGTCGTTTGAGAAAATTCCAAGTTGTTTGGGAAGAGTTTGGACCCAATATGAGCAATTGAGCAAATTAGGTCAAAATTGTTAAAACACGTGGGACCGGATATTTGCAAGCCTCAGGGCCAGCCTTGGTCGGTCAAGGAGACATGCCCGTGTCACCTTAATATCCGTGTCTCAGTACTGAGATTTTCGATATTTTCCGGTGCGCGGTTGAACAACATTTTGAGAAAATATGAAGGATCCAGGGTTTTGCTGAAACTAGGAAAAATTCATGAGATGATGAAAAATAATAATTAATAAAATATGATATTGCAGGGTGTGGGACCGTCCACGGCTAGGGCATGACCGGAAAGCTAGCAAGTTCGGTCCCGCAGCACTTTTCCCAATTTTATGTATTTTCCCTAATGCGAGGGAAATACCATGAAACTGAAGAATTTCATGAAGTTAAGGAATTTCCATGAGATTATGTAAATAATAATGATAAAATAGGGAGTCATGAAGTGTGGGACCGGCTATGGCCAAGGCATGGTCGGCCGGCCAATGGGCACGGTCCCATGTCACTTTTCCTAATTTTATACTATTTTCATGAATTTAGGGAAATATCATGAAATCAAGGAGTTTGCTGAAACTATGGAGTTTCCTTGAAGTGAAGGAGTTTCCATGGGATGAGGGAAACAAATAATATTAAAATAATGAGACAAGAGCATGTGGGACCGGCCACGGTAGGGCATGGCCGGCCGCCCAATGAGCCCGGTCCCGTTCGTTTTCTCCCTAATTTTACATAATTTTCATGAGTTTAGGGAAATATTATCAAATTAGGAAATTTTCATGGGATGAGGGAAATAATAAAATAATAAGGAACCATGAGGTGTGGGATCGGAGACGGCTAGTGAGCCCGGTCCCACGACATCTTTCCTTATTTTTATTATTTCTTTGACACGAGGAAACACCATGAGACTAGGGAGATTCCTTGAGACGAAAGAGATTTGCTCAAATGAAAAGACATTCATGAGATCAGGGAAAAATAATAAAACATGATAAAATATGAAATTAGGTGTGGGACTGGCCAAGAAACGACCGGCCAGCCGGTGGGCCCAGTCCCCTAGCGCCTTTGCTAATATATTATTATTTTTTTTTCTTCTTATTTTGCATAGGTTCATCGTTCCTTCGTGTTTTGGAATGCTCGTTTGTGCATTCAGGTGCTCGTTTGTGCATTATTGCTGAGCACACTTGCACCATTTTCGGGACTTACTCGATAGCTGCTCAGATGCCCGCACGTTGAATATTTATCATAATCGGTTACCTTTTTATGATTTTGTGACTTTTGATTTAGCGGTTTTCATATCTAACTTGTTGGGTTGCTTAATAATATAATCATAAAAGGATGATGACAATTAATCCCATATGTGAGTCACGATTATACTATTATCACTTTATTTCTCATAAGTTGTGTATATAGTATACATATGAGTCTTTGGTATTAGCTTACTACTATTGGCACGTAATAGTTAAAACCATTTCAACCTTTGGTAAAGGTTGCTTTTGCTGTTGTTATGCCTTTGTGAAAGGATGAGAAGAACAATGAGGAAAAGAGGATGCGAAAATTTGTGAGGCTTACAAAATTTCGGTGCAATTGCGGTGCTATTAATGTCTATGTTGTTTAAATTGCTTCCGGTGGAGGTAAATAATTATGCAAGTTGATTTATGTTGGTTTGTATGAATTATTTGTGGCTTAACGAAATAAAAGGTGTACGGGATGAGTTGTTTAGTCCAATTCGATTCCGGATAAGAGAAAATAAGTTAAATATGATCTTAGTTAGACTTATCGAAGTGAGGTTTCAGTTACTTAAGCCTAATCGAATGCCTTAACAAGAAATTCTAGTTAACTAACCTAGTACTTGTCTTGTTTAAAATGGAAAGGTCTAAGTTTATGGAGAATTATAACCTGATGAGAAAAATAGAGTTATCTTTATTTTGGTCTTATCGAATAAGCGATTATTTTGTACAATCGGTTTATCAAAGAAACTAAGATGCTTAGTTGTTTTTTGGTTTGATAAACTAAAGTGGAAAAATTATTTCGGAAAATTGTTTCCCTGGTAACATATCAAAATAAAACTACTTGTAGTTTCGGTTTTGATATTGGTTATCAGAACATGGTATGTGGAACCCTCGTTCTCAACTCTACAGGTTGCAAGTTTATTCTGAGATTTGTAAGATTCTTTTCGTGTTGTCCTTTATTTTTTCGTCTCTTTGTCATTTTTGTGACAAAAGGGGGAGAAATATATGGAGTAAACAAGTGATACTGGCATTGATTTTATATTAATTGGTATCGCTAAGGAAAAGAACATTGGTGCTTGAACGTTTATCTAAACGAAAGAGTGAAAGCACGGATTAAGGGGGAGTAACATATCATATTACGTGATATAACAAAGATGTGTGGATTGAAAATCTACCTATGTTACCTTTAGAGGAAGTTGTATAGCTTTGTTATTATAATGTCAACAGCGGCATTTATGGTTTGAATATCTACGGGTTATTGTGTTGTTGAAATGTGAATATAACGTATGTAAAATGAGTTATTTTTGTAATTTGTTTCTCCATATGTAATAGAGTTTTGTCACTAAATTGACAAAGAGGGAGATTGTTAGAGCACTGCTCGGTTGAACCCACCAAGCGTTGGTATGTCAAGATTGGTTGTCATATTTAGTTCCAAAACTCGAGTCGCTATTATGTAAACTACAGTCAACTTCGATAGGTTAGACTAGATATGATATAAGTATTGTGCTCCAGTTACTCACAAAGATCTGAAGATGGATTGAAGACAACAAAGACTTTTTCCTTCAACTTGAGGTTAGTAACTATGACTTGACTTGTTGCATATCTATCTTATGTCTTTCAAATCGTGTATATTGAAAAAAACAAAACTGCGAAGCATGTTTACACTCTAGATAGAAATAGTATTAAGGAATACAATACGAAGTTTATTACTTAACCATTAAACTTTGTAGATAAGATATCAACATAATCGTATGTATGCTATTGTGATTATGTATGGGTATGAGGTGAGGATTTCATCCTAGGAAAAAATGTGTTTACATGTGTTTTAAGGAAGTAAGTTCATGATCTTGTGTTGTGAACCGAAAAGGAAATCGCCAGGCATTATTGGGGATGTTCTTCATTGCATATCTTATGAACGACCAATATGTGTGATTAGTATAACCGCTCATGACTTGTTTGTGTTCTTGGTAAAACTATTCACATGAGGCCTGACTTATGTATTGGTATGACTTTTATTAGTGAAACCGATCTTAAGTAATCACCTGGGATATGATCGAGTTTCTGTGTGTAAGACCTAACACTGGGTAAAGGGGAACCGATCCTAGTAAGAGGTGCAACACATACAAAGGGGAATTGATCCTTGTATGAGGTGCAATAAGGTTTATAGTAGAAAGGGGAGCCGATCCTATGAACATGTGCAACATGTTTTTAGGCAAAGGGGAACTGATCCTATGAACATGTGTAACACATATAAGTTAGATACCAAATATATGTGGGGAACCGATCCTAGTACCTAGTCAACCAAAATTTGGTAAGCTAGTGTGACTATGCACAGTACTCACATGGAGGTAGAACCAAAACTTGTTTTGGTAGAATTGTTACACCCATGATTTGTGATTAAGTGTTACTTGATCAATCACATAGTTCTTGAAAGCCAGATGAACCAATTCTAAACTTGTTTGGAAGCATGGTAAATCGGTTTCAAGTGAGTAAGTATGAAAAAGGAGTTACAAGAGGAAAGATGAGTTCATGCAGAAGAAAGATTTTATGTGCGAACTTGTCGAGAAATTCTTGTCTTTTTCAATCATGATTCAGAGACTTATTTATATTGCTGAATTGAAAACAACAAGATCCCATGAAGTGTGACAATTGCTGGAGTCAAAGAGTGGGGAAGTGGAAAATCGTGTTGAAACCAGTTGCTCATCGTGCGGAGACTTGGTTAACTTTCCACCCACTACTTTGCTAACTCCTCCAACTGATTGCACGATTTTCTCACATTCTCATTGTGTGTATGAACATACGTGTCGTAGACCGCCAGACCAAAACCCTAGTTAATATCCCCCCATGTGACACGATTGATATCTCGTGAATGTGGAGTCTGCAAGACAGACGTGTATTTAGTTAGTCAGTTGTCGACTTTATGGGACGATGAGTCCTTGTATTGTTGAGTTGAACATAATTTGCAAATGTTCTGAGACTCATGAATTGAACATGTCTGCTGAGACAAAAAATATCATTTTCGAATAAATGTTGATAACCTGACCAAAAACTGTGCTGCTGAATCGTTGAATATTGATAGTTGAACCAATATTCCTTAGTCTGAGCAAATATTACTAGTCTGAGCAAATGTTGCTCATCTGATGAATTATTGAATATTGATAGTTGAACCAACATTCTTCAGTGTGAACAAATATTGTACATTTGAGCGAATGTTGCTCATTTGATGAATTGTTGAATATTAATAGTTGAACCAATATTCTTTGGTGTGAGCAAATGTTGCTCATCTGAGCAAATGTTGCTCGTTTGAGGAATCATTGGTAACAGAACCAAGATAAATATTAATTTAAAATACTGGCAGTTGAGCCAAGTATAATCAATTAGGGTTTTGATTATGGGATCAACATAAAAATGATTGGCGTTTGAATCTACTCAGAATTACGTTTTTGCAGAGCTCTGGATTCGAAACCCTAATTTTGATCAGTTGTTGATCGATTGATACTTTATTGAAAATCAACCACGAAATGAAGGAGGGACCGGATACATGGGATGATGAGTCGACCATGTAGATCCCAGATGCTCAAGTGAGCAAAAATACCAAAGTATCCTGAAGATAAGTTGGTGAAAAGATGATTAAATGCTGGTTTAATCATTTATTAAAATAGTCCTCGTGTGAGAGTTAGGTAGTAAAACCTAGTTATGGAGAGATGAGGGACCTACCAAGAGGGAATGAGACCGGCCCTTGGTGGTCATGGGACCAGCTGATGGTCGTTTGAGAAAATTCCAAGTTGTTTGGGAAGAGTTTGGACCCAATATGAGCAATTGAGCAAATTAGGTCAAAATTGTTAAAACACGTGGGACCGGATATTTGCAAGCCTCAGGGCCAGCCTTGGTCGGTCAAGGAGACATGCCCGTGTCACCTTAATATCCGTGTCTCAGTACTGAGATTTTCGATATTTTCCGGTGCGCGGTTGAACAACATTTTGAGAAAATATGAAGGATCCAGGGTTTTGCTGAAACTAGGAAAAATTCATGAGATGATGAAAAATAATAATTAATAAAATATGATATTGCAGGGTGTGGGACCGTCCACGGCTAGGGCATGACCGGAAAGCTAGCAAGTTCGGTCCCGCAGCACTTTTCCCAATTTTATGTATTTTCCCTAATGCGAGGGAAATACCATGAAACTGAAGAATTTCATGAAGTTAAGGAATTTCCATGAGATTATGTAAATAATAATGATAAAATAGGGAGTCATGAAGTGTGGGACCGGCTATGGCCAAGGCATGGTCGGCCGGCCAATGGGCACGGTCCCATGTCACTTTTCCTAATTTTATACTATTTTCATGAATTTAGGGAAATATCATGAAATCAAGGAGTTTGCTGAAACTATGGAGTTTCCTTGAAGTGAAGGAGTTTCCATGGGATGAGGGAAACAAATAATATTAAAATAATGAGACAAGAGCATGTGGGACCGGCCACGGTAGGGCATGGCCGGCCGCCCAATGAGCCCGGTCCCGTTCGTTTTCTCCCTAATTTTACATAATTTTCATGAGTTTAGGGAAATATTATCAAATTAGGAAATTTTCATGGGATGAGGGAAATAATAAAATAATAAGGAACCATGAGGTGTGGGATCGGAGACGGCTAGTGAGCCCGGTCCCACGACATCTTTCCTTATTTTTATTATTTCTTTGACACGAGGAAACACCATGAGACTAGGGAGATTCCTTGAGACGAAAGAGATTTGCTCAAATGAAAAGACATTCATGAGATCAGGGAAAAATAATAAAACATGATAAAATATGAAATTAGGTGTGGGACTGGCCAAGAAACGACCGGCCAGCCGGTGGGCCCAGTCCCCTAGCGCCTTTGCTAATATATTATTATTTTTTTTTCTTCTTATTTTGCATAGGTTCATCGTTCCTTCGTGTTTTGGAATGCTCGTTTGTGCATTCAGGTGCTCGTTTGTGCATTATTGCTGAGCACACTTGCACCATTTTCGGGACTTACTCGATAGCTGCTCAGATGCCCGCACGTTGAATATTTATCATAATCGGTTACCTTTTTATGATTTTGTGACTTTTGATTTAGCGGTTTTCATATCTAACTTGTTGGGTTGCTTAATAATATAATCATAAAAGGATGATGACAATTAATCCCATATGTGAGTCACGATTATACTATTATCACTTTATTTCTCATAAGTTGTGTATATAGTATACATATGAGTCTTTGGTATTAGCTTACTACTATTGGCACGTAATAGTTAAAACCATTTCAACCTTTGGTAAAGGTTGCTTTTGCTGTTGTTATGCCTTTGTGAAAGGATGAGAAGAACAATGAGGAAAAGAGGATGCGAAAATTTGTGAGGCTTACAAAATTTCGGTGCAATTGCGGTGCTATTAATGTCTATGTTGTTTAAATTGCTTCCGGTGGAGGTAAATAATTATGCAAGTTGATTTATGTTGGTTTGTATGAATTATTTGTGGCTTAACGAAATAAAAGGTGTACGGGATGAGTTGTTTAGTCCAATTCGATTCCGGATAAGAGAAAATAAGTTAAATATGATCTTAGTTAGACTTATCGAAGTGAGGTTTCAGTTACTTAAGCCTAATCGAATGCCTTAACAAGAAATTCTAGTTAACTAACCTAGTACTTGTCTTGTTTAAAATGGAAAGGTCTAAGTTTATGGAGAATTATAACCTGATGAGAAAAATAGAGTTATCTTTATTTTGGTCTTATCGAATAAGCGATTATTTTGTACAATCGGTTTATCAAAGAAACTAAGATGCTTAGTTGTTTTTTGGTTTGATAAACTAAAGTGGAAAAATTATTTCGGAAAATTGTTTCCCTGGTAACATATCAAAATAAAACTACTTGTAGTTTCGGTTTTGATATTGGTTATCAGAACATGGTATGTGGAACCCTCGTTCTCAACTCTACAGGTTGCAAGTTTATTCTGAGATTTGTAAGATTCTTTTCGTGTTGTCCTTTATTTTTTCGTCTCTTTGTCATTTTTGTGACAAAAGGGGGAGAAATATATGGAGTAAACAAGTGATACTGGCATTGATTTTATATTAATTGGTATCGCTAAGGAAAAGAACATTGGTGCTTGAACGTTTATCTAAACGAAAGAGTGAAAGCACGGATTAAGGGGGAGTAACATATCATATTACGTGATATAACAAAGATGTGTGGATTGAAAATCTACCTATGTTACCTTTAGAGGAAGTTGTATAGCTTTGTTATTATAATGTCAACAGCGGCATTTATGGTTTGAATATCTACGGGTTATTGTGTTGTTGAAATGTGAATATAACGTATGTAAAATGAGTTATTTTTGTAATTTGTTTCTCCATATGTAATAGAGTTTTGTCACTAAATTGACAAAGAGGGAGATTGTTAGAGCACTGCTCGGTTGAACCCACCAAGCGTTGGTATGTCAAGATTGGTTGTCATATTTAGTTCCAAAACTCGAGTCGCTATTATGTAAACTACAGTCAACTTCGATAGGTTAGACTAGATATGATATAAGTATTGTGCTCCAGTTACTCACAAAGATCTGAAGATGGATTGAAGACAACAAAGACTTTTTCCTTCAACTTGAGGTTAGTAACTATGACTTGACTTGTTGCATATCTATCTTATGTCTTTCAAATCGTGTATATTGAAAAAAACAAAACTGCGAAGCATGTTTACACTCTAGATAGAAATAGTATTAAGGAATACAATACGAAGTTTATTACTTAACCATTAAACTTTGTAGATAAGATATCAACATAATCGTATGTATGCTATTGTGATTATGTATGGGTATGAGGTGAGGATTTCATCCTAGGAAAAAATGTGTTTACATGTGTTTTAAGGAAGTAAGTTCATGATCTTGTGTTGTGAACCGAAAAGGAAATCGCCAGGCATTATTGGGGATGTTCTTCATTGCATATCTTATGAACGACCAATATGTGTGATTAGTATAACCGCTCATGACTTGTTTGTGTTCTTGGTAAAACTATTCACATGAGGCCTGACTTATGTATTGGTATGACTTTTATTAGTGAAACCGATCTTAAGTAATCACCTGGGATATGATCGAGTTTCTGTGTGTAAGACCTAACACTGGGTAAAGGGGAACCGATCCTAGTAAGAGGTGCAACACATACAAAGGGGAATTGATCCTTGTATGAGGTGCAATAAGGTTTATAGTAGAAAGGGGAGCCGATCCTATGAACATGTGCAACATGTTTTTAGGCAAAGGGGAACTGATCCTATGAACATGTGTAACACATATAAGTTAGATACCAAATATATGTGGGGAACCGATCCTAGTACCTAGTCAACCAAAATTTGGTAAGCTAGTGTGACTATGCACAGTACTCACATGGAGGTAGAACCAAAACTTGTTTTGGTAGAATTGTTACACCCATGATTTGTGATTAAGTGTTACTTGATCAATCACATAGTTCTTGAAAGCCAGATGAACCAATTCTAAACTTGTTTGGAAGCATGGTAAATCGGTTTCAAGTGAGTAAGTATGAAAAAGGAGTTACAAGAGGAAAGATGAGTTCATGCAGAAGAAAGATTTTATGTGCGAACTTGTCGAGAAATTCTTGTCTTTTTCAATCATGATTCAGAGACTTATTTATATTGCTGAATTGAAAACAACAAGATCCCATGAAGTGTGACAATTGCTGGAGTCAAAGAGTGGGGAAGTGGAAAATCGTGTTGAAACCAGTTGCTCATCGTGCGGAGACTTGGTTAACTTTCCACCCACTACTTTGCTAACTCCTCCAACTGATTGCACGATTTTCTCACATTCTCATTGTGTGTATGAACATACGTGTCGTAGACCGCCAGACCAAAACCCTAGTTAATATCCCCCCATGTGACACGATTGATATCTCGTGAATGTGGAGTCTGCAAGACAGACGTGTATTTAGTTAGTCAGTTGTCGACTTTATGGGACGATGAGTCCTTGTATTGTTGAGTTGAACATAATTTGCAAATGTTCTGAGACTCATGAATTGAACATGTCTGCTGAGACAAAAAATATCATTTTCGAATAAATGTTGATAACCTGACCAAAAACTGTGCTGCTGAATCGTTGAATATTGATAGTTGAACCAATATTCCTTAGTCTGAGCAAATATTACTAGTCTGAGCAAATGTTGCTCATCTGATGAATTATTGAATATTGATAGTTGAACCAACATTCTTCAGTGTGAACAAATATTGTACATTTGAGCGAATGTTGCTCATTTGATGAATTGTTGAATATTAATAGTTGAACCAATATTCTTTGGTGTGAGCAAATGTTGCTCATCTGAGCAAATGTTGCTCGTTTGAGGAATCATTGGTAACAGAACCAAGATAAATATTAATTTAAAATACTGGCAGTTGAGCCAAGTATAATCAATTAGGGTTTTGATTATGGGATCAACATAAAAATGATTGGCGTTTGAATCTACTCAGAATTACGTTTTTGCAGAGCTCTGGATTCGAAACCCTAATTTTGATCAGTTGTTGATCGATTGATACTTTATTGAAAATCAACCACGAAATGAAGGAGGGACCGGATACATGGGATGATGAGTCGACCATGTAGATCCCAGATGCTCAAGTGAGCAAAAATACCAAAGTATCCTGAAGATAAGTTGGTGAAAAGATGATTAAATGCTGGTTTAATCATTTATTAAAATAGTCCTCGTGTGAGAGTTAGGTAGTAAAACCTAGTTATGGAGAGATGAGGGACCTACCAAGAGGGAATGAGACCGGCCCTTGGTGGTCATGGGACCAGCTGATGGTCGTTTGAGAAAATTCCAAGTTGTTTGGGAAGAGTTTGGACCCAATATGAGCAATTGAGCAAATTAGGTCAAAATTGTTAAAACACGTGGGACCGGATATTTGCAAGCCTCAGGGCCAGCCTTGGTCGGTCAAGGAGACATGCCCGTGTCACCTTAATATCCGTGTCTCAGTACTGAGATTTTCGATATTTTCCGGTGCGCGGTTGAACAACATTTTGAGAAAATATGAAGGATCCAGGGTTTTGCTGAAACTAGGAAAAATTCATGAGATGATGAAAAATAATAATTAATAAAATATGATATTGCAGGGTGTGGGACCGTCCACGGCTAGGGCATGACCGGAAAGCTAGCAAGTTCGGTCCCGCAGCACTTTTCCCAATTTTATGTATTTTCCCTAATGCGAGGGAAATACCATGAAACTGAAGAATTTCATGAAGTTAAGGAATTTCCATGAGATTATGTAAATAATAATGATAAAATAGGGAGTCATGAAGTGTGGGACCGGCTATGGCCAAGGCATGGTCGGCCGGCCAATGGGCACGGTCCCATGTCACTTTTCCTAATTTTATACTATTTTCATGAATTTAGGGAAATATCATGAAATCAAGGAGTTTGCTGAAACTATGGAGTTTCCTTGAAGTGAAGGAGTTTCCATGGGATGAGGGAAACAAATAATATTAAAATAATGAGACAAGAGCATGTGGGACCGGCCACGGTAGGGCATGGCCGGCCGCCCAATGAGCCCGGTCCCGTTCGTTTTCTCCCTAATTTTACATAATTTTCATGAGTTTAGGGAAATATTATCAAATTAGGAAATTTTCATGGGATGAGGGAAATAATAAAATAATAAGGAACCATGAGGTGTGGGATCGGAGACGGCTAGTGAGCCCGGTCCCACGACATCTTTCCTTATTTTTATTATTTCTTTGACACGAGGAAACACCATGAGACTAGGGAGATTCCTTGAGACGAAAGAGATTTGCTCAAATGAAAAGACATTCATGAGATCAGGGAAAAATAATAAAACATGATAAAATATGAAATTAGGTGTGGGACTGGCCAAGAAACGACCGGCCAGCCGGTGGGCCCAGTCCCCTAGCGCCTTTGCTAATATATTATTTTTTTTTTCTTCTTATTTTGCATAGGTTCATCGTTCCTTCGTGTTTTGGAATGCTCGTTTGTGCATTCAGGTGCTCGTTTGTGCATTATTGCTGAGCACACTTGCACCATTTTCGGGACTTACTCGATAGCTGCTCAGATGCCCGCACGTTGAATATTTATCACTAACCCGTGGAATTCCGCCGGGAAGAACCACAAATTGAAGTAACGAAATATTACGAAGAATCGTAGAATATTGTTGAATATTCAGTAAACGATTATAGATAATTAACTGATGGCTCTATACTAGCAAGCATGCTGTCTAAGAGCACTAATTATCTGATAATTGAGAGATATGATCGTGTTGAAACGGCATATCTCTCCTATATAGTCAAGGAAAACATTGTTGCATCCTGAAGACGTTGTTGCTCTACACTAGCAGGCATGCTGTCTAGGATCCGTCCAATCACTCGATTCTATATAGAATTAATTACCGAAATTGCTCAGTATTCATGAGATGTGCCGTTGCCTCAGCCGAGAGACTACACATCTACATATACTCTGAGACACAGCATTCTCGGTCAGAGATTTTGTGGCATGAGCTTTCATGCTTTCGACGAGAGACATGAGTCCCAACACTCATCTGATTGCTGGATCAGGAATACTACAATTATGGTTTTACGATTTTAACCCTTGTCGAAAATCCACCATCTACAAAATCGAAGATTGAAGATTTTGAAGATTTGAAGAAGAAGTTGTTGTGAATCATTAAAAAGATATACTAGATCTACTCCTAAAGAGAACGTCTGTTCTGCTAGGATATTGGGTATCAAATAACTATTGAGAACTTTGGTTCTGCTAGATATATCAAATCAAGAATACTGTTGAAGATGAGTAACTAGGATTTTAGTTTACTTAGTAGTGTCTACACGAAGTTGCAGGTTTACTTTTTGTAGCGTCTTAATTCATTGAGTATTCAAATATGGACTAGGTCCCGGGGTTTTTCTACAAGATTGTAGTTTTCCTCGTTAACAAAATTCTGGTGTGTGCTTTACTTTATTTCCGCATTATAATTGTTTTTATATTATAATTAAAGTAATTACACTTGTACGTTAACTAGGAACTTGATATTTATCTTATAAGGTTTCGATTATCAAGTGAACACTTTGTCGTTGTATTGTCTCAATTCATATCCATAGACGATCACACAAAGTGTATTGGATTTCTCTACTTGTCTGATATAATTATTCACGTGTTAGGCCAGTTCGGACTAACCCTATTTCAAGTGGAAACTATGTTGAAATATTCCTTGAGTGATTGTTTCTCCAAGAGGTTTATACACGGTAGAGATTGAATAGGTTGTGATCAAATAAAAAGATTGTGGCTTATTTGGGTACCCTCATCTTTTCAACAAGAGAAGTAGTTTCGCCTGGCTTCACAATCCCAATGAAGTCTTTCAGTCGTTAACCTACAAGGTCTCGGGAAAAACCCTAAGGTTAAAGGAGAATCGACTCTAGAAAAACCAACTAGTATCACACATGAGGTGTGGGGATTCGTTTTTCCAGTTGCTAGATATCTCCTTTATATAGTTTTCAAATCAGGGTTTGCAATCCAAGTTACCTTGGTAACAAAGCACTCAATATTCACCGTTAGATAAAAAACCTGGTTTAACCAAGATAATATCTTTCAACCGTTAGATCGAAACTTAGCTTGTCACACACAAATGAAATGTATTTCATTTAGGTTTGAGTAACCGTACCTAAACGTGTGCACTTAGTTGGTTCACAAATAGTTAACCAATGGTTATCCATATGAGCATTTCCATATTGACCGTATTCATCTTCTTCACATAACTAGTTCAAATGACTCATAAGAACTAGTTGAAGAGTTGTTCAATTACTTAGGTCTTTATGAATAGACATAATTGAAACAAAATTGGTTTGATTCACTTGAATCAATTCATGAACAATATAGCCACAGTTTGCAAAGATTGCATTCCTTATTGATTTATTGTTTAAGTTCATGATCTTCCGATTTGAGAAATATAACCAGCTTGGGTACGCGTACGGGTACGCGTACCATAGACACCAGATTTGAGTTTACAAACTCAGCAGAAATTTCCGGTCGAAAACTTCCGTGTATACGCGTACGGGCATGCTTACCTAAGGTGACTGGTTTACCAATTTGCAAACTTACAAACTAACCTGTCTCCTTTACCAATATCGTATGCACACACTTGGTTTCCGGCACATGGATTTACACACTAATGTGCGAACACACTATATATATGCTTATATCCATAGTTGGTTACGTAATGTCAACTCTACATTTCAATCATTGAAACATTCTTCTATAATGTTATAACAGTCGTTATTCACAACTATCGTCATCAAAGCTATTTTCAAGATTGAAACGTCATCATGACTCTCGCCACAGGTTAAGATGAAAAGTGGTTAAAGCGAAAGCTTACCAATACATATTTCGAGAAAAATATAGGCGAGTAAACTCGAATCGAAATAGAAAATGTGTATGTATGAAAACTATCATACTTATACGACTTTGTCTCAAGAGTGGGAGATAGAGTAGATAGACTTTTGAGTGATAGATAAGTTCAAGTCTCCACATACCTTTTAGTCGGATGAAGTTCCACTGGTTCCTTGAGTAGTTCTTCGTCTTCGTAAGATGATCGCCATGGAGTCTGGAGCTCAACTACAATAAACTTTCCTAAACCGGGACTTAGCTATAAGTAGTCTAGAAATCAAGACATATAGTTTTGACAACTAAACTTGACAAACATGCTTGAGATAGAAACGCATGCGAGTTTGACCGAGCAATGCTCTAACACTTCTCAATCCCAAAGAAATCTTTAAACCGAGCGGTCGTAAGAGATTTCGCCTAATTAGGTTACTTTCCTCTCCGAATAGGCGGCTCCACCAGTAATAACACAACTAGGTAGTTTTGCTGGCTCTGAGGATTAGTTTACTCGAAATGAAAACTTTGATATTTATAGACCAAGGAAGTTTGGACACCAAGTTATTTCCAAAACCCAAAATATTCTCAAGATATGCAATATATTCCAAATTCGGTTTCCATAATTCTTGGAAATGCTTTGTCCAAACATTGACCGAAAATATCTTAGAAAATCTCCAACTAGAAAACACACATTACTAATTTTCAATTTCCAAAAATAAAATTAAAAACCTTAAATAAAAGATTCTCAATTTATTTTCGATCTGGGATTTTCCTTTAGCTATTAAGGAATAACTTTGAACAATTAAAGATAAGCGTTACTGCACATGTTCAAAGTATGTCGACATATTTACTTTGTAAGTCCTCTTTCATACTTACAATCTTGGAATCGATTTGCCACAATTCCAAACAAGTATAGAATTGGTTCAAATGACTTCCGAGAACTACATGATTGATCAAGAACACTCAATCACCAAACATGGGTTTCACGGTTCTACCAAAACAAGTTTCGGTTTTACCTCCATTTGGGTACTGTGCATAGTCACACTAGCTTTCCAAAAATTCGGTTGACTGGGTACTAGGATTGGTTCCCCACATATATATGGTATCTAACTTGTATGTGTTGCACATGTCCATAGGATCAGTTCCCCTTTGCCTAAAAACGTGTTGCACATGTCCATAGGACCGGTTCCCCCATCACTACTAAAATTGATGCACCTCACACAAGGATTGATTCCCCTTTGTGATAGGTTGCACCTCTTACTAGGATCAGTTCCCCTTTACCCAGAGTTGGTCATACCAATATCACAAAATCGATCATACCATCTCAGGTGATTACTTAAGATCGGTTTCACTAATAAAAGTATTTGGTTATCGTAATAAAGGCGCCGCCTTATGTATGGGATTCTTCTATTGATTCTTTATGATACGCAGACACTCACGACCATTCAGATGTATGACTTTCTTCTTAGTAAAAGGATCACGCACTAGGGCCACGAGACTAAGCTTTTGGATCATACCCTCTCTTTCAACCTATCTCAATGAATGAAGCCCCTTATAATTTATAGCGAAGATGAATCCAATCTATAGTAACACTTAGCCTTTAATAGACCGAATAGAAGACCCTTCTTTCTGAGGCCCGGAGGGACTTAACTGAAAGGAGAGGAATTGTCGTGACTCGACCATAGGGAGAGTCTCTTTAGAGACTCGACTGCCAAGGAGAGGGACCCGTAGGGGGTGAGACTTCATCACTCTACCGCTAGGTCGGCCACACCCAACCCGAAGACTGTTAAGGACTTTAGTTACTCGTACGTAGGTGCGAGGAGAGGGATGAAGGCACTTACCCGTTAGGATGAGGGACTCGACGTAAGAGGAGAGGAAGGAAGCATCCCTAGCCTCTGTCCGACCGATCATTCCGCTGGCATCTCGCATTCACGCCCCCGTTTGACTGTCGTTCGAGGATGTAGTTGTAGATAAGTTAGTGTCTTTTTAGTGGGTCATTGGCTCCACCTCTTATCTCCTTCTAAGACATGCTATTGTCGTCTCCATATCTAATATGTCACTTAGTCATCTCTGCCTCGCTGCGGGTCAGCACCTCCGAAATAAACGGAAGACTTCATTCAGCGACTCCGCGATCGCCCTCTGAACGATCAGAATAAGGTAAAGCTTGAAGATAAGTTTTGTACTCTATTAATTTCTCAGTCCCTCTATGTAGTGATCCAATATGTGGTTCCGCACGTTCTCCTACTTCTCCATTCATTTCCAATACTGATCGTGAAACACCATGAACAGCAGGATGTTGAGGTCCGAAATTCGAAGTGAAATTTTTTATTTTCCCGTTTCTAGTCGTCATGGGAAAGAAAGGCAGAAAGAAGAAAGAGATTATTCCCCTAGAGCGTGTCCAGTACCACCACAGTACCAGATATGGATCCCCTTCGCCTCTTTTAGTACCCGATCCCGAAACTTTGTTCAACATACTTGTGTTAACATTAACATATTGCTTGCATACTGCTTGATCCAGGATCAAACTATGCTTTTGACTTTGATTCTTTACTTGACTTCGGTAGAACCTGGTGAACTGGGCTACAAAAGAATCTTTCTTCTCTATACGATGAAAGAGAGACAAGGATAGATCAGAGGGTATATAATATGCCGAGTAACAGGTTCATCCCACCTTCCCTGTTCTGTAACTTTGAGAATAAATCTCAACTGGCGCCATCAGTCTCACTTGGGAATACGGATGACTGCTTATTTTGCAATTTGCTCGACGGGTTGTTCCTATTTCGGAAATGACTCAGTCTTCTAAAGTGTTTCCTTTTTATTTCCAATTAAAGCCTCAAAAACTTCTATAAGGGACAGGGCCACTATGATTTGTGGGTCTTCGCTAACTTCCACGAGCCGCAGCCGGAAGACGACGCCATGTTTCCACCTACAGAAGAAGAGAAGGACTTTGAAAAGAAACTCTTGTGAATCCTGGATAGAGAGAATGTCGCCTTGAGTCAAAACACGCCACCCACCTTTCAATTCAAACTAACCCCCGGGAGTTAAAAGAGGAGCGTGTTCTAGCAGCTTTCAGGGATGCATTCTACGCTGTTTCTCCAGGAACAATGTACTCAATATGAACAGCATGCCCGATGCCTTCCTCAAGAATAAAATATAAGATGACATTCATGAGTAGGGTGATAGAGTTCTTCCAATCGGGGAAAGAAAAGAGAACTTCGAAAACAAGGAGCCGGTCCAAGCGCTCAAAGGAAGTCAAGCGAACTCCCAATGATGGAGGAATTATCTTTGCTAATGGGCAAGGTTACTGCTTTTTACAGGAGTCAGTAGGCCTCAAAAGTTCAGGTTAGGGGTCATTCCAAGGGAAGTATGAATTCGAAAGCACAGATTCAGTCCACTCAAATTAAGATAAATGAGACGGAACCCTAGGAAGAATCCTCAAGCAAGGGAACCTTACCCCCGAAGTCCTTGCCTTTACTCTCAATCCGTGTGGGAAAGAAACGAAGGCTCTCAAGGGAACTTCACTCAATTAGGATGACATAAGGCGAACTAGAATAGGCTGATTGATCCAGGTAGCGACAGGCTCCAATCAAAAAGAACAGCGCATACGCTAGAAAGACGTATAGACAAGCCTTCTTTCATTCCCTTAGCTCGGCTTGGCTTTGCTTGAATACCATAAACGAATAAGAGCTCATACCCGGCTTATCTTTATTGCCGGTATTTGTATACTTTAATTCCATTCATGATCCTCTTAGCTCGGGGTATTGAAACCGGTAACAACGATTAATGGGAGTACTCCCTCTTTAGGAATCAAAGGAAAAGTAAACCCCTGTGTAGTGAGATATTATGCCAAAGGTAGGTGTGAGACTTATCCCTATATGAAGTGCCTAATTTATTCTGAATATATATCCTTTAGCCGATAATAGGTTGCATACGAGGGAAGGCCTATTCTATACGATCGAATACGGTATGCTTATATTTTCCTTGCAGAGCCAGTACCAGGACAAAGATAAGACCTTCCATCTATTAGATAAGGAGTAGTGGATAGGGCAAAGTCTCTCAAGCCCTTAAGTCTCTTAGGCGAGGAAGTTCTCTTACAGGCAATGGGATATCAAGTTTGAGTCGTAATCCCTGACACTTGTAGCCAGTTTCTACCCCACATCGGTTTACTCTGCTCTGATTAAGTCATTTAAAGGTTTATCCCATCTTCAAGAGTGAAAACATTTTGTTAAGAGTTCCTTAAGTGACTCTTGTTGCTGTTAACGGAGAAGCGAGTTCATACTCCCGAGTGAATGCGCTTACCTTCATCCGAAAAACAAGATGGGTCCTGAAAGCAGAGGTGCAAGGGTGAGGCCAGGGCCTGTGAAGATGTTGATATTGTTGGAATGGAACGATAGCTGTAAACAACTGACGGTATACGGAGCTGTTCTCTCCCTCTACTCAATGACTGATTCATCATATGGGAAGGTACGGAAGAGCACCCCTTGGTAAGAAAAAATATTGGCTTGAGTCACTCTAATGTACCTTACTTCGCGAACTCACTCCACTTCTTGCTGAATTCTTTGACTAATTGATTCATTATAGTATGGACGAGGACATGATATGATACTATCACTGTGGAATGCCCCTAGCTCGTAAGCTCTGCACCACTTGTTGAAAGACCGAAATATTGTTCTAAGATGAGAGGTTCTGCCTGGCTTAGAATCGTAAAAAGAACCTATTTTCTTAAATAATTAAACATGGTCTGAAAAAGAAGATGACCGCGCATCTCCCGCCCTAAAATCGTTACGATATAGATCAGATTTATATAATCTTCTTCCTTTTTGTTCCTCAATATGAAAATTCAGTATAAGAAAGGACAACCTTTCTCGAGATGATGGAAGTCTCCGCTTACACATACGTATAGCCAACGGCTTCACATCTAGCCTACTTTGGAATTCCAGTCGCTTTTAATTTATCTCGAGAAGATGCTTACTAATAAAATGGAGGCAATGAAAGAGACGCTCAATCCCTCTGTATAGGTGGTTCAGACCTAGGGAGCAGGAAGCTTCTCAAACCAGTTCGACTCTTCTGACCCTACTATAGCGGGTTCCTCCTCTATAACACTGAGGATATGAAGGTCAGTCCCGAGCCAGTGAATGTAAGTATAACTCTGTTGCACAATATAAAGTAGGAGGTCTTGAAGATCCCAGCAAAATTGATTGTTTCAATCTGGATGAGACTTGTCTCATTTGATTCAAAAGAGGTTATCAGTTTGATGAAAGGAACGATCAAAAGGGTGTTATTTTACTAAACAAATCTTGAGAACCCGACGTTCGATAGAGAAGATGGGCGTGATGTCTATGTGAATGGGTATTGATGAGGACGTGCCTTTGTCAATCCAGGAGAGGCCCTTGGAATGCCTTTATATCTGACTGGACCTCGTTTTCACTTGATGGAAAGTAGATCCTAACTGTGAGGTGGGAAAAGTCAATTTGGGCGACCAAGCTTCGAGCGCTAACTTTACAAGATATGAGATATAGAGAGTAAGTCTCCAAGCGTTAGCAATATGTGTTTCCTCTTGCAAGCAAGGTATGATTCTGATCCCGGAGGTTCTGGCTGTCTCGATGTAACTAGAAAAAAGGGGTCTAGAATCTATAGTATTTATGGCTTACAGGTCCCTCAACTTAATTACTACCACTTAGAGACCATCCTGTAAAGAGAGTGAATGAACAATAAGGATATATAGATCGGGTAGGAAATCAACAAGCAATGAAAGATATCCTAGATACAAGACTAGGGATCCCGGTTGACGACGAAGAAATTGAACCACAAGTCGGGAATCCGGGTTTTCGATTGAGAAATATCGATGGTAAAATGAGTGAGACGGAAAGCTCAGTCATCTGCTTTTCGCGAAAATTCTACTAGTTAGGTGACAAGAGGGAAATATCTTTCTCTTGAAGGATGGTACTGACGTCTACACAATTTATTTTCGAGTAATAGCCGAGAAGACAGGTCTTTCAAAACAATTGGTAAATAAGCGGGGCAGCAGACAGATCGAAGCGGGGAAAGTTCCTTTTATGAATCGAATACAGAAGCTAAAAGCGTCCTTCTGCGTGACTCCTTTACAATATTATATAAAAAGAAAAGCGAGCATTGCTTAAATTAAATGAAAGGCCGTTAAATGTGTCTAAATGGGCCTTAGAGAGTAATAAGATTTACTATAGTGTAGGAGCGTAGTGAAGAAGAACTAAATATCTGACCTCTTCTTGCATAAAAGAAGTTCTACGACCGATGTTAGTTTGGAGTTTACGAGCGTTAGCAAATATCTCAGAAAGACTAGATTAGTGGAGCTCGTTGTTTTGCTGCTTTGCTTCTTAAAGAAGGTATTACGTTTAGGTGCTCACACCCGCTCATTCTTGGTTGCAGATGTAGTCAAATTGTTTTCACAGGTGGGAATCCTATGTTACATTTCATAGGGAAAGAAGTGTTAGCGATGAAGCAGTTTGTATGTGACAAGCGATAGCAATATCGGTAAACTTGTTATCTCTAGCAGCATACTTGGTGTAGCTTATCTTTCTTTGAAGAAAAGATTGCGTTTAGCTGTACCTGTACCACCAGCACTAGCAAAAGTGCCGTGAGTGAATATCTTAGCACTTAGCAAGGCCTTTACTAAAAGGTATTATATAAATATGATAGCTTAAAGTTTACTCAGTTGACCAGAGATCTCATAATTCAATGTAAAACTTTGCTCCCAATTCAAAGTCCGGAAAGAGTTGTCGACTGTCCCTCCGATGGATATAAGGCAGAAAAAGAAGCGATCAGTGAACCTCCAGAAAAATCTTCTATTTTAAAAGGTCTTTAAATCAATTAATTTTTTTTTTGTAATAGATTGGGGACCTCTCCTAAATTATGTATTTCGGTATGATCTCCTCTTTTTTAATGCATAAAATCCTTCTTTAAGTCTGGTTTGAACTGGAACAAAATGGATTAAAAAGTACGGAGCTATCAGTCGTAACTGAAGATACTCGTAGGACAGTAAAAAAGTTTCTTCCTTCCTTAGTCATAGTTGTACTGGCTCTTATAGCAGCTTCTGCTTCAAAGTTGAGCGGGGAAGTTGGGGTAGCAAGAGCTGTTGAAGGTGCTTAAGATAGGTCTTGGAGATAGCAGGCCAAGGATGACCATTAGGTTCTTCGGTTAATTGGAAAAAGAAGGATTGACAAGAAAAGATCTTTGATTACGATGAAAATAAAGACTCTCAAATAGACCGAGATCCAACTATGGGTCATTTCTTGGTGAACATAATCTGCCATCATTTCTTCGATTCCTGCATTTATGTGTCAGAATAAAGAGAGGTTCAGTAGGGAAATGAAAGAGACGAGAATCAACGGAAGCAGGGGTTAGTCGACTTCAAGGGTGGGTTTGAGGACTCACTCGTGACTACGAAGTGATGGTACGGAATTGGATGATGTTATACTTTGTAAACTCCCACTTACTTGTTAAAGTAAGGGAGGAACTCGCTTTATTGTCCTACAAGTAGGTCCGGAGATTCGAAAGAACTCGACCGTAGAGGACTCTCCTTTTATTCGAGTAAGATAAATCTACTTAACCCAAATATAATCAGTAAATCAAACATATCGAAATCTGTGAGCCTGATTAAAATAAGAAACAACTTGGACGGTATCAAAAACCAATATCCAAGTGTCAATCAATTCAATCAACAACAAAAGGTTGGATTCACAATTGATTAAACTTACACACAACCAGTGATATTTTAATTATATAAACAAATATAATGCGGAAGAGAAATAACAAAGACACCGGAATTTTTGTTAACGAGGAAACTGCAAATGCAGAAAACCCTGGGACCTAGTCCATATTTGAACACCAATACTGTATTAAGCCGCTACATACACTAGCCTACTCCAAGTTAACTTCGGACTGGAATGTAGTTGAGCTCTAACTAATCTGACACTGATCGAGGTACATTTGCGCTCCTTATGTCTTTGAATCCCAGCAGGACTCTACGCACTTGATTCCCTTAGATGATCTCACCCACAACTAAGAGTTCCTACGACCCAAAGTCGAAGACTTGATAAACCAATCTGTCTCACACAAAAAAGTTTATTGAATAGATAAATCTGTCTCCCACAGATAAACCTATGAGTTTTGTTCCGTCTTTTGATAAATCAAGGTGAACATGAACCAATTGATACACCATACTTATATTCCCGAAGAACAGCCTATTAATATCAATCACCTCACAATAGTCTTAATCGTATGGTAGCGAAACAAGATATTGTGGAATCACAAACGATGAGACAAAGATGTTTGTGACTACTTTTTATCTTGCCTATCGGAGATTAAATCTCGAGCAAATCTTAAAGAAGATAGTACTCGATCACGATAGAAAACAACAAGATCATAACACGCAACTACAGAGAAAATAGTTGGGTCTGGCTTCACAATCCCAATGAAGTCTTTAAGTCGTTAACCTACATGGTTTTGGAAAAACCAAAGGTTAAAGGAGAATCGACTCTAGACGCAACTAGTATCACACATGAGGTGTGGGGATTAGGTTTCCCAGTTACTAGAGTTCTCCTTTATATAGTTTTTAAATAAGGGTTTGCAATCAATGTTACCTTGGTAACAAAGCATTTAATATTCACCGTTAGATGAAAACCTGATTAGACTCAAGCTAATATCTTTCAACTGTTAGATCGAACTTAGATTGTTACACATAAATAAAAAGTGACTTCATTTAGATATGAGTAAACGTACCTAAACGTGTGAACCTTTATTGGCTCAACAATAGTTAACCGAAGTTAGCCATATGAACACTTTCATATCAACCATATTCATCTTAACCATAACCAGTTCAAATTACTCAAATGAAACTAGTTCTAGAGTTGTTCAATTGTTTATATTCTCATAGAAGTATACAATGAGCCACTGACACTTAGTACCACAATATAAGTTAACGAAACACAAAATACCACAACTTAACATAATAGCATTCCGTTTTATTGTTTGACTAACTCGCCCCAAAAAAACATAGATTACCTAACATATCCTCGGACTTGGGGTCGCACATTTTGATACGGGATCTGGTTTCCAGGCATGATTAATTTGGATGTTTGATCGATAAAATAGATGGTTGTTGTAATGAAAGAGTATTGATTTGGTCGGTAAGTTTGTCATTCAGGGGTTTCCAGTAAAAGAGTTTTAATTAGATTTCCAGTAAAAGAGTTTTAATTAGACGCGTGATGGAAAATCCTGATGGTCCTTTAAGGTTCTGATCAGAATTTACATCGTTTTTGTGGGGTTCGTTTGTTGAATGACTACTCAGGATTCCCATTCATGTGGATCAGCAGAATTAAGTTTGTGTTGCAGCCGATTAACTGTATGGTATAAGAAAGTTTAAAATTGATTAGTTACGATGATTCATGCCTATCTAAAAAAACAGTATCTTGTGTAACTGATTTCAAATCTCTATTCTTGAGACTTCAATAGGATGTTGTTTCAATTAGTTTTACTCCTTCTTCAAACAGTAGAATCACTAATGCGATCAGAAACAGTAACCATTAGTTATTAATTTTCTTTAATCTGGCCATTAAAAATTTTCATAGATATGTCATACACCTATCACTAGGGTAGCGCAAATATGGTTGTAACACCCCTTATAACTTGTATTGTTAGTAATAGGCTGTCCCTAGTAAAATTTTGGGTGTTAGATAAAACAACTCAGTAGGTAACTTAAAATAAATACAAATTATGTTAAGGTTAGCGGTAGAAAACAAAGAAACAAAAACCTAATTCTAGTTTTGCCGTGAAAAGAGTCAGCGAGAACTTTCAAAGGGGAAATCAGGGGAGAACTCTTGAGGATTTGGAGCTCAAGCCAAAGGAAAGTTTGCTCTTGATCTATCAATTTTTATCATTAAGCATTGAGTTCGATTTTGTAGATATAGGTGAACCTTTTGAATTTAAATCCCTAGTTTAGGTTTTGAGATTGTTTCTGTTTCTGAAATCTGAGCAGCAGGAGTTGTTTGCGTCTTAGAATGAATTTGAACCGTTAGAAATTATTGAAATTTTGATATGTTATTTATAACTAGTTTTTAAATTCTCTACCAAAATTTTAGGCCGATCAGATAAGTGCAGGAACCCAAAACAACTATGTTTCAGAGATTCTAAGTTCAGAAAACTGCTAGAACGTGAATAGGTTAGATACATATGGATTAGGAGTTTTGTTACGTAGAATTTCATGAATTTTGGATATGATAACCCAATTTGTATAATTATGCTTCTGTAAAAATTTCGGAGCAATTGGATGTCCGTAAGTACCCTAATTAGATGAAGTTTCCCTTTTGTGACTGTACGTTTTCAGTCTGAATATGCATATAAAATATGTCTTATCTTGATATCTAACCGTCACTTTTACTTGATATTTTTATGAAGTGTCTCTGTGGTAAAAGTTTCACCATGTTCTGATCAGTGTAAGACATGATTGTGGCAAGTACAGTAGACTGGTCTTGCATAGCCTATTTCCTGAATTGTTTCGGTATTGGGTTGAAGCTTGAATTTTGTATAAATATGTTTGGTCAGTTTGAATGGTTATGCAATATGTTTTAGCAGGGAAGAATTGATTATGTTTGAGCTCATTTAAGAGCATCTCTGTTCAAGTGTTTGTGTTTTGATGAAAGCTATTTCGTATTAAACCATTATGTTGAAAGGTCGGGTTCACAATAGCTATCGCGCTTGGCCTGGAAATTGGGGTTGTCTTTACTTTTGGGGTTGTCTTCAAAATAGATATCATTCTTGTGAGCGTTGGTGTTGAATAACATTGAATGTTTCGTTTGGGTTATATTTTGTGAATGTTTCCTCGAGTTTTTAAGACCGAAGGTAAGCGGTAATGTTGTGACGTGTTATGCTATCTTTGTACAGTTTCTTGAATCTCTTTGACATGTTAATCCTAACTGCTTTGGACTGAATTTTTAATACTCTTTTACTTAATAGTAAAATTGATGGTTTAAGATTGAACTTGCAAAAAAAATCCAAGGCTCTGACCTTGTGTTGATTCTTCCTTACAGGTAATAGAGTAAGCAACTGAGTTAGTCGGGAGTATTTCTTGGGTTGGCGCTGCAGAGTGTGGGAAGAAGTAGGATCTCTTCTTTGCTGTAGTTTCTTTTAGTTTTGTTTTTCCTTAATATCGATAAGGTTATCACAGAGAGACACGGTGCTTCTATCACCATACTAAGAGTGTTTAAGTTTCATCTTCTGAATATTATTTTTGTTATGTCGACACCTTAGACAGACTTGTTTCTTCTTTTTGGTTTAACATTCTTAGAATCATACACAATGCTCATTTATATGAGAATGATGTTCTTTCTTTACATTGTTTTCAAATAAAAGTGTTTTTCTTTAGCTAACTTGAGCTATGTGGACTATATGTTTGGGTAGTAAAACCTGGAATTGCTAATGATAGGGCCGGACGGACTACCATTACTAATTCAGGGCTGTCACAGTTGGTATCAGAGCCCGTGATCCTTATGGACATGTGGCATTGTGAGGCACACTCAATTTAGGCACTTAGGTTCTTTGTTCAATTATTATGTTTGACGTAATAGTTGTTTTTGACTCCTTTCTCTAAGTAGAATGGATGTTGATTTTGCCTTTCCTTTTGTTACTAGTCATGTCAGGAAGAAGAGGAACCAGAAACACGAGAAATACTGGGAATGGGGGAGCTCATGATGTTGTTGAGATGATGAGGTTGATGACTGAAACTCTAACAACGGCGATGGAAAATCAAACTGCTGCCCGTTCAGAACCAGAATGTGAATCTTAATGCGCCTCCGCCGCCACCAGGTGGAAATGCTAATGGTAATCCTCCAGGTGGTGGTGAGCAAGCAGCATGGTTGAACTTACTGGAGAAGTTTGTGAGATTGAAACCACCTCAATTTGAAGGTTCATCTGATCCACTAGTAGTTGACAAGTGGAAGGAAGACATCGATAAAATCTTTGTGGCTATGAGGTGTACACCAGTTCAAAGGAAACAACTTTCTGTTTTTCAACTATCCGGTGAGGCAAGAAAGTGGTGGATGAATTCAACAATGGGATTGGATCTGAATACTCTCGCTTATGCTCAATTTTTCGAAAGGTTTGATGCAAGGTATTTCCCAGCCACTGTGAGAAATAAAAAGATTAAGGAGTTTGCTGATTTGGAACAAGTTAAGCCCATGCTTGTCGATGACTATCTTGATCGTTATATTAGTTTACAGCGTTTTGGGTACTTTTTGACACCTAATGAAGATACGTCAGCTAGAAAATTTGAGAATGGTTTAGGGGTCCATATAAGAGGTCGGGTGATTAGCCATTATTTCCCTGCGTTCCAACAAGTTGTGGATAGTGCTAGAGCTAGGGAAGCTGATTGGTTAAGGAATAAAGAGACAAATCGGAGAACTTCTAGTACTGCGAGGCAAGGAAATAACTACTGATGAGTGCTAAAAAGTGCATATTTCTATATCTTTTTCTTGGCAATTAACTCATCTTTTGTGCTCTAATTCTCCATTTTATCCCATATTCTGTATTTACGGGGCGAAAAGAGCAGAAAAGTGGTGGAAGCCGAGAGGAATTACGCAAGGAAGCCGCGAGGAATGTTGTGCACAAGACCAAAAGGCTAGAAATGGGCTTAACAAGGAAGAATTGTTCTTAAAGAAGATATGGGCTTGGCATACCCAAGGTCCAAAACCCTTACCCAAACCCATTTCCTATATCCATACCCGTTTCCCTTTTTAGCCGTCAGATTGGATCATCTCAGCATCCTACGGTCGCAGCATTGTCAGTACATCAAAGTCTGAAGCTCCTGTCTAACACTACAGCACCTAACCCCATCTTGAGCCGTCAGTTTCGTTGTATCAGGCATCCGACGGTCGATACCAGCCTATTCACTTGTAGCCGTTAGATCTATCTATCATTTCCGCATCCCACGACTCAGCTTCGCTGGACATCGAATTGGCTACACCCGCTTCACACTGTAACAACCTACACCTATACCCATCGCCAAACACTCCCCTCCTTCTTTCCATCGAACCCATCTTCTTCCTCCCACTCCCTCTGCAACTACTCCACTGATTTTTCTTGTTAACTGTCACTTGCTTCATTACTTCAATTCACACCCCAGTCTCTGTGGTTCGACCCTGCCTTGCACACTCACTACAACAGACCCTGTGCACTTGCAGGTATCATTTCTGTGACTCTTTTAGAGAGCCACCAAGTTTTTGGCGCCGCTGCCGGGGACTGGTGCTGTGTAGTTGAAAAGAAAAAAAAAAAAAATTTTGCTCTTGCTTTTCTGTTTTCAACCTGCTGTAACTTAGTTGCTTTAGCTGCAACTTTGTAACTTAGTCTGTAATTTCTGCATCATCTGCATCTGCATAACCTTGCATCTGCATCATTAGCATATTTCATTGCATGCCTGCATCTTCTCCATATCTGCATCTTAGCTGTACTTGCATTTATCTTTTAGCTTTTTCTCTTGCTGTTCATTTGCATCATTGCATCACTGCATCGGCATTCCATTCACTGCATCTGCACCCCCATATGCATCTGTAGCTGCATATTTTCTGTCAAGCATCTTGGCCTTGCCAACTACAGCTGCAAACTGCACTGCTTTATGCAGTTTTCCTTTTTTTTCCCTGCCTTTTCTGTGTACTGATCACACACAATGAGTGTCAGGTAGTTGGTGTTGCTGCTGTTTGTCTTCTGTTGCTGTGGAGTTGCTGCTGCTGGAGCTGAGCCTCTGGTGCTCTTGTTGTTGTTGCTGCAGTTGTGCTGCTACTCTTTCTTCTTCTTCCTGTTGCTGCTGCATTGAACTACTTGTTGCTGGTGCTACTTGCTGCTGTGCTGTGGCTGAACTGATGCTGCTGCTGCTGTCAACTCCTGCTTTTGCTACAGCCAGCCTCTGGTGTTGCTGCTGTCTTGCTGCCTCCTACTGCTGCTGCTGCTGTCTTGCTGCCTCCTACTGCTGCTGCTTCTTCTTCTTGTTGTTGTTGCTGATGAGCCTCTGGTGCTCTTGCTGAAGTTGTTGTTGCTGTGAACCAAGCCCAACTGGGCTGTGCAACTGCAATTACTGAGCAGCTGGGATGTGCTAACTAGTAAGCCTAAACCCATCAGTAAACCCAATTTTTGGGCTTGTAATTTTAAGACTGAATGCTGGGCTTGTGGTTTAACTAAACTGTGGGCCTGTATTTAAGCTGAACTGTGGGCTTATTTTGTTTCTGAACTGTGGGTTTCAACCCTGAAATTTGAATTTCTAAACTCTGGGCTTGACCCAAATTAAAATTGGAAAAACAATTTTTAAGCCCAACTGGGCCTCGAATTTTGGCTATTCTGTTAGCCCAAAACCAAACTGAAACTGAACTTCTGGGCACCTGAACCCAAACAATTGGACCTCTTCTTTTTCAAAACCTTTTGCTGGGCTCAATTCAAACTGATTCGTTGGGCTTCACACTCAGCTAGGCTTCATTTTGCACAACAGTTGTGGGCTGTTTTCAAATTTCTAGTGGGTTGTGCATTCTTCCACCAATGTGGGCTTGCTCCCGATTTTAAAACCAAATTTTTCTTTTCAAAACCCATTAAAAACCAAATGATTCCCTAAAAACCAAAATTTTTCTTTTTCCCATCAAAATCAAATGTCTCCCGACAAAACCAAATTTTTTCCAAAAAGTCCAATCCCATTAAAAACCAAATTTTCTTGTATAGAATCTAGTAGATAGTTTCTTAGTTAAATCTTTTGTTTCTTTTGTACATATTTTGCTAATCCAATGTGACTCTTAACTGAAATATGTTGGATTTTTGCCTTGAATAACGGAGTTCTAATTTTGCTTTCGCCGTCAAATCGGGTATTCTCTTTCCTTTCTCTCTACTCAGCATAATCCTCTTCGTATGTTATAATTCTTTTCATATTTTGGAACATTGAGGACAATGTTTAGTTTAGGTTTGGGGGTATGGTATAGATACCACGATCACATGCTATAATTGAAAACTGAACTCTTTCTTTTTGTTAAAAAAAAAATGAAAAAATCAAAATAAAAAATTGAAAAAAAACATAAAAATGGAGCTCATTTACCTTGAAATGTTGACTCTTGTGCATGTATGTAAACATAAGGATTCTTAGTCTAGATATTTAGGCACCCCTGATTCTAGCACAATTCACATAGTGATAAGAAACTTGCACGCGCACGATCTACCAATACATGTATAGCCTCATCCTTGAGGTGTTCTATCGGAAGTCACGATTGCCAATCACTTTAGAATACTGAACGAAACTTGTCTAGCTTGTTCTTTGGTTGGTTGGGATAGAAGGTGGAGGTTACATTAAGAAAGACAACCATCGAATTTAACTGGGTGCATCAAAAAGGGCTACCTCTTGCTAAGAGTCATGTAGTTTTTTGTTTCCTTTTGTATATGTATCAAAAGTGTTACCATGTTAAAAAAAAATAAAAATAAAATATGATGTATATTCAGAAAAAAAAAAATTTAATATCAAAAAAAAAATTCAAAAAAAAAAATCAAGTATTTATCAATTCCATCCTCTCTTGTTCCAAAAATAAAAGAGAGTAGTCACTGTAAATAAGAGTCATGTAAAGAGTCATCTTTTGTTTTATTGTAATAAGCAAGGAAGGGTGTATGCCATTGATGTACAATGCGAGTAATTGTGAAATACCTCCAACTCATTCACAATTCTCGTAAAGTCCGGACAGCTAGCTAGATTTCGACCTCGGTTCTTAGCCTGAGAAACTATCTCTTGGTGATTAGTAGTCATAACATCCGATCTTTCTTTACACATGTGTAGATACACTTTACACTCTTATCACATGTCTTTATTTGTTATCAGTGCTAGGATTGTGCCTTTGATAGCTAGATTGACATATCCATTTTGCTGTGAGCTTAAACTGTCTTGCACATGTCACATTTCATGGAATCTGAGCTTATATTTTGTCCTAGAACTTTGTAGGTACGTTCTAAGCAAACCTTCATGAGACTTCACTCGTCCACTAGGGACACTTAGTGGTTTAAAAGGCTTACTGCATACGCTAAATGCATTCGAGAGACCAGCGACAGTGGTATAGGTAGGATTTTCTTAGTTTTGTTTTACTTGAGGACAAGTAAAATTCAGGTTTGGGGGTATTTGATGAGTGCTAAAAAGTGCATATTTCTATATCTTTTTCTTGGCAATTAACTCATCTTTTGTGCTCTAATTCTCCATTTTATCCCATATTCTGTATTTTCATTGTTTTCAAGAATAAATACTTTTCTTAATTAATTTTGTATTTTTAGGTTCTAAATAAAGTTTGGATGGAATTACGGAGCGAAAAGAGCAGAAAAGTGGTGGAAGCCGAGAGGAATTACGCAAGGAAGCCGCGAGGAATGTTGTGCACAAGACCAAAAGGCTAGAAATGGGCTTAACAAGGAAGAATTGTTCTTAAAGAAGATATGGGCTTGGCATACCCAAGGTCCAAAACCCTTACCCAAACCCATTTCATATATCCATACCCGTTTCCCTTTCTAGCCGTCAGATTGGATCATCTCAGCATCCTACGGTCGCAGCATTGTCAGTACATCAAAGTCTGAAGCTCCTGTCTAATATTACAGCACCTAACCCCATCTTGAGCCGTCAGTTTCGTTGTATCAGGCATCCGACGGTCGATACCAGCCTATTCACTTGTAGCCGTTAGACCTATCTATCATTTCCGCATCCCACGGCTCAGCTTCGCTGGACATCGAATTGGCTACACCCGCTTCACACTGTAACAACCTACACCTATACCCATCGCCAAACACTCCCCTCCTTCTTTCCATCGAACCCATCTTCTTCCTCCCACTCCCTCTGCAACTACTCCACTGATTTTTCTTGTTAACTGTCACTTGCTTCATTACTTCAATTCACACCCAAGTCTCTGTGGTTCGACCCTGCCTTGCACACTCACTACAACAGACCCTGTGCACTTGCAGGTATCGTTTTTGTGACTCTTTTAGAGAGCCACCAACTACCAAAGCCAAGGTAACAGGAACAAGAGTAATGGAGACCATCGTAGTGATAGAAACAATTCGAGTGGTTGGAAGAGACAAAGGTCTGACAATGGGAACTACTACAACTGTTGGGATCCTGGACATAAGAGTGATCGATGCATTAATCATAGACGACCAAAGCCAACGTCACTGAATGATACCCAAGGACCCGCCAAGGACATCAGAGTTCAACATCATAATTTCCAGGAATCAAACAATGAATAGGAGAGAACCAACTCTAACCAAGGAAGATTTCACGCTCTTGTTCCGCAAAAAGAGCAAGTGACTGATGGAGTTGTGGAAGGTATGTTCCTCATCCATAACAAGCTTGGTAGGATCTTGTTTGATTATGGTGCAACCCATTCTTTTATTGCTGCGACTTTTGTGAGTGAATTAACTATTGAAGCGATGCCATGTGAAACCTTTTTGTCAGTAATGTCACCTTTAGGAAAAACTACCTTGATTGATCATATAGTTAGGGGATGTAACTTACAATTAGAGAGTTTAGATTTTCCCACTGATTTATTTGTGCTTGATATGGTTGGTTTCGATGTAATTTTGGGGATAGATTGGTTATCGGCGTATCATGCAATGCTTCATTGTCGAGGGAAATCCATAGTATTTTCCATACCAGATCAGCAGGGCTTCTTCGTTGTCACTACTACAAATGAGGCTCCTTCTAAAGCTTATTTTGTGGGGTACATGAAGAAGACTGTACTGTTCAGGTTGACCCCTTGAATTATTTACCCGTAGTGGCAGAATTTCCAGATGTTTTTGTAGAGATTCCAGGATTACCACCGCACCGAGAAGTTGAGTTTTGTATTGAGTTAGTGCCGGGTACAACATCGATTTCCAAGGCACCGTATCGTATGTCTCTCGCTGAAATGCGTGAACTTAAGGAACAGATCCAAAAATTGATGGACCAGGGATTTATACACCGCAGTACTTCACCTTGGGGAGAACTAGTGTTGTTTGTCAAGAAGAAATACGGTTCACTTCGTTTGTGCATCGACTATCGTGAGTTAAACAAGGCTACAATAAGAAATAAGTACCCGTTGCCGCGGATTGAAGACTTATTTGATCAATTATGTGGAGCTTGTTGGTTCAATAAGATCAATTTAAGGACTGTCTAACATCAGCTGAGAGTTAGGGAAAATGATGTCTCTAAAACAGCATTCTTATCAAGATATGGTTCTTATGAGTTTTTGGTTATGCCTTTCGGATTTACTAACGTACCAGCTGTATTTATGGATTTGATGAATAGGGTGTTTAAGGAATTTTTGGATAAGTTTGTCATTGTCTTCATCGACGACATATTAATATACTCTTATATCCGTGAAGATCATGCTAAACATTTACAAATGGTATTGCAAACTCTTCGTCAGCACCAACTGTATGCTAAGCTCTCTAAGTATGAATTTTGGTAGCAAGAAGTTCAATTTCTTGGACATGTTATATCAAAATAAGGTGTAGCCGTGGATCCACACAAAGTTACTGTGGTGTTAGATTGGAAGCAACCTACATCTGTAACAGAAGTGCGAAGTTTTCTGGGATTGGCTGGTTATTACCGTAGATTTATTCAAGGGTTTTCAAGTATAGCAGGTACATTTACTAATCTTACTAAGAAGGGGGTTCCTTTTGTTTGGAAAGAAGAATGTGAGCAAGCTTTTTGCACCCTAAAAGAGAGGCTGAATTCTGCTCCCGTCTTGGCACTTCCACGGACTGATGGTGGTGGTCTAACTGTTTATACAGATGCCTCACTCCATGGGTTAGGCTGTGTACTTATGAAAGATGGTAAGGTCATAGCTTATGCATCTAGACAGCTACGTATACATGAGAAAAACTCCCCAACTCATGATCTGGAGTTGGCAGCAATAGTTTTTGCCTTGAAGGTTTGGAGACATTATTTATTAGGGGAGAAATTTCAGTTATTTTCTGATCATAAAATCCTTAAATATATGTTTACTCAGAAAGAACTTAACATGAGACAGTCCAGGTGGATGGAATTGTTAAAGGATTATGAGTTTTCTCTTGAATATCACCCTGGGAAAACAAATGTTGTTGTTGATGCATTAAGTAGAAAACCGCGTGGTGTTGTCGCTTTTCTTATGTCTCTTGAATGGAAGTTATTGCAAGAGGTAGCACAAGCTGATTTCATTTTTTCCTCAGGAAATTCAGAACAAGCATTTGTAGGACGGTTACTACATCAACCAAATTTGATCGAGAGAATCATTTTAGCTCAAGCCAAAGACCCGTGGTGTCAATTGAAACTTGAATAAGTAAAGAATGAAACTACTTCAGAAATGGTAATAGGTTCTGATGAAGGATTGAGGTTCATGAAAATACTATGTGTACCTGCAGATAAGGAACTACGTCGCAGTATCTTGGATGAAGCTCATCGTAGTAAGTACACGATACATCTAGGGAGTTTGAAAATGTATTGTGATTTGAAGAGACATTTTTGGTGGCATGGAATGAAGCTCGATGTCGCATAGTATGTATCGAAGTGTCTAACTTTCCAACAAGTGAAGGTTGAACACCAAAAGCCGTGCGGCATGCTGCAACCTTTGTCGATCCCAACTTGGAAATTGGATGATATATCGATGGACTTCATAGTCGGATTACCTGGATCGAAGTCTGGTCACGGCTCAATTTGGGTGGTGGTGGATCTCTTGACTAAATCTGCTCATTTCATTCCAGTAAAAACTACATATACTACAGACAAGTTGGCGCAATTGTATATTGACAACATTGTCGCGTTGCATGGGGTACCATCGTCCATTGTGTCGAATAGAGACTCGCACTTTACCTCGAGGTTTTGGAGTAGTTTACAAAAGGCTTTTGGTTCAGAATTAAAATTAAGTATTGTATTTCACCCGCAAACGGATGGTCAGACCGAGAGAGTGAATCAAGTATTATAAGATATGTTGAGAGCATGTGTTCTGGATTTTAAGGGTAGATGGTAAGACAATATGAAACTCATTGAGTTTTCTTATAATAACAGTTACCATTCAAGTATTGGCATGACACCTTTAGAAGTGTTGTATGGTAGACCTTGCCGGTCACCGGTGTGCTGGGCAGAAGTTGGTGAAAGTAGTTTATATGGACCAAAAATTGTTCAAGAAACTACAGGGAAAGTTTCTTTAATTCGACAACGACTTCGAACTGCTCAAAGTCGGCAAAAGAGTTACGCCGACCAAAAAAGGAGGCACGTGGAGTTTGTTGTTGGTGACCATGTTTTGTTAAGAGTTTCACCCATGAAAGAAGTGATGAGATTTGGGAAAAAAGGGAAGCTAGCTCCAATATATGTTGGACCATTTCCAATTATTGAACGGGTTGGTGCTGTGGCATATCGTTTAGCTCTTCCGGAACACTTGTCAGCAGTTCATGATGTTTTTCACATATCAATGTTAAGAAAACACTTGAGAGATGAAAACCACCCTCAGTGAGTAGACTTCAAGGACCTTGAAGTTAGGCAGGATGGTATTCATATAGAAAAGCCGCACTGCATCATTGATAGGAAGATACATAAACTGCGGAACAAGACTTTAAACCTTGTTAAAGTGCAATGGAATCATCATAACCATAATGAAGCAACATGGGAGCGAGAAGATGATATTCGGGCTAAACATCCATCCTTGTTCGAGTATGAGTATATTGATTTCGAGGACGAAATTGTTCTTTTAGGAGAGGAGAATCTAACACCCCTTATAACTTGTATTGTTAGTAATAGGCTATCCCTAATAGAATTTTGGGTGTTAGATACAACTACTCAGTAGGTAGGTTAAAATAAATAAAAATTCTGTTAAGGTTAGCGGTAGAAATCAAAGAAACAAAAACCTAGTTCTTGCCGTGAAAAGAGTCAGCAAGAACTTTCAAAGAGGAAATCAGGGGAGAACTCTTGAGGATTTGGAGCTCAAGCCAAAGGCAAGTTTGCTCTTGCTCTATCAATTTTTTAACTATTAAGCATTGAGTTCGATTTTTTAGATATAGATGAACCTTTTGAATTTAAATCCCTAGTTTAGGTTTTGAGATTGTTTCTGTTTCTGAAATCTGAGCAGCAAGATCTATTTGCGTCTTAGAATGAATTTGATCCGTTAGAAATTATTAAATTTTTGATATGTTGTTTATAACTAGTTTTTAAAGGATCGACCAAAATTTTAGGCCGATCAGATAAGTGAAGGAACCCAAAACTAGGGCTGCACATAACCGACTCAACCCGCACCCCCCAAAAATACCCGCACCCGACCCAACCCACCTAGGTGTGGGTCGACTATGGGTGAGGCACGCCAGAACCCACCGTATGTTGGTTCGGTTGCGTGTAGAAACTTCCGCCACCCGAACCGACCCACCCACCCGACCAATATTCCCTATCTCTTAGATTATCTATCCTTGAATGAATCGCAACCATTGAAGTGACGATATAAAATACCTAACCCTAAGCATCGCTAACTTTCATTTGCTTCTATTTTCACTTCGGCCTCTTCTTCTCTCCTTCTCAGACAGACTGCATTTTCTTTTCCACTCTTTGCTCGATCTTTGAATTCTTAACTCAAATTCGCTGTGTAGACCACCACATCAGGCAGCAGAAATCCAATAACTGAAGGTAGGACTAAAAACCATTATAATATATTTGATTATGTGATTTTCAATTTGGGGTTTATCTGTTTAGGGTTTTTCTTTTTATTTCAATTTGGGGTTTATATGTTTTATGTTTGATTAATTGATTCTGTGATTTTATGGTGGGTAGCTCACCACCCACCCGACCCGACCCGCCGTAATGTGGGTCGGGTGAAAACCGACCCATTGTGATGTTGGGTCGGTTGTGGGTGACAACTTATGTTACTCGCAATCAGTGGGTTGGGTGGTGGGTGAGGCCAAAATCGACCCAAACCGACCCATGTGCAGCCCTACCCAAAAAAACTATGTTTCAGAGATTCTAAGTTCAGAAAATTGCTAGAACGTGAATAGGTTAGATACATCTGGATTAGGAGTTTTGTTACGTATAATTACATGAATTTTGGATATGATAAACCCATTTATATGATTATGCTTCTGTAAAAATTTCAGAGCAATTGGATGTACGTAAGAACCCTAATTAGATGAAGTTTCCCTTTTATGACTGTACCTTTTCAGTATGAATTATGCATATAAAATTTGTCTTATCTTGATATCTAACCGTCAGTTTTACTTGATATTTTTGTGAAGTGTCTCTGATACAGTAATGAGTCTGTGGTAAAAGTTTCACCATGTTCTGATCAGTATAAGACATGATTGTGGAAAGTACAATATACTGGTCTTGCATAGCCTATTTCCTGAATTGTTTCGGTATTGGGTTGAAGCTTGAATTTTGTATGAATATGTTTCGTCAGTTTGAATGGTTATGCAATATGTTTCAGCAGGGATGAACTGATTATGTTTGAGCTCATTTAAGATCTGAATCTCTGTTCAAGTGTTTGTGGTTTGATGAAAGTTATTTCATATTAAACCATTATGTTGAAAGGTCGGGTTCACAATAGCTATCGCGCTTGGCCTGGAAATTGGGGTTGTCTTTACTTTTGGGGTTTTCTTCATAATAGATATCATGCTTGTGAGCGTTGGTGTTGAATAGCATTGAATTTTTTGTTTGAGTTATATTTTGTGAATGTTTCCTCGAGTTTTTAAGACCGAAGGTAAGCGGTAATGTTCTGACGTGTTGTGCTATCTTTGTACAGTTTCTTGAATCTCTTTGACATGTTAATCCTAACTGCTTTGGACTGAATTTTTAATACTCTTTTACTTAATAGTAAAATCGATGGTTAAAGATTGAACTTGCAAAAAAAATTCAAGGCTCCGACCTTGTGTTGATTCTTCCTTACAGGTAATAGAGTAAGCAACTGAGTTAGTCGGGAGTATTTCTTGGGTTGGCGCTGCAGAGTGTGGGAAGAAGTAGGATCTCTTCCTTGCTGTAGTTTCTTTTAGTTTTGTTTTTCCTAAATATCAATAAGGTTATCACAGAGAGACACGGTGCTTCGATCACCATATTAAGAGTGTTTAAGTTTCATCTTCTGAATATTATATTTGTTATGTCAACACTTTAGACAGACTTGTTTCTTCTTTTTGGTTTAACATTCTTAGAATCATACACAATGCTCATTATATGAGAATGATGTTCTTTCTTTACATTGTTTTCAAATAAAAGTGTTTTTTTTAGCCAACTTGAGTTATGTGGACTGTATGCTCGGGTAGTAAAACTGGGAATTGCTAATGATAGGGCCGGACGGATTACTATTACTAATTCAGGATTGTCACAATGGTGTTATTAAGTTAAGAGCCTACCGGCGTTTACTCGTCTTAAACGACTTTGCGACCCACATAGTTCATGTGTCGCGCATCCATCAAATAAGAAACGCAAAAAGTGTGCTATTAAGTTAAGAGCCGTTCGGCTCGGGGTCACACATTATTTTGAGTGTCGTTAGTCAATCTCATAGGAATCGCGTATTCAGTGTTACTTTTTTCAAGGAATATTACTGATATTTCGCTAATGTGTTGCACATGTGCCGCAGATTCAGTGGTATTTTGTTGGATAAAAGAGTAAATATGTGGGTGGATAAAACCCTCGATTTTGATTGGTTGATCGAACAAAATGGTTTAATCTGAGTGAAAAAAAATTCAGAAGGGTAACTACCTTCAAACTATATTAAATCCTGAAAATTTGTATGCATTTTCTGCATGTTCTCCCAAGTATTTTCTTCTGCAATGCTACAACATCCTGCAAAATTAAATCCTCTCCTGATTGAATCTACTTTCAACACTATCTACAGTTTGATCTACATTGATTAAGTTACCTTGTTAGCCTCATTAAACATCCATTTCAAAAAACTCAATTCATTAAAAGTTCTCACAAAGCCAAAATTAGAGTTCTAACTGGATTTCTTACAAGAACACTAGTTGCGCAGAAAAGACCCAGTTCATTACAACCGAGATCAACATTTGCATTTACAATACTCTATGCAAAGAATCCCTAGTTATTAATTGCTAGCATTTACAGCATTGCTCAAATCATGCATCTTGTATTGTATTGTCCAAAATCTGAAGGCGGCCTTGGGATTGCTAGAATGAAGATAGTAAACAAAGCCATGCTAATGAAGTTGTGGTGGAATATCAAAAATTCCAACAAGAAATGGGCCAGGTACATGCGGGCTAAATTCTTGAAGGTAAATGTTGAACTTGTCGATTACAAGCTCAAATCTTCTATTATGTCGGGAATTAGATGGATTTTCAGGCATGTGGAGAACAATACAAGATGCATGATTCGAGACTGTCGACATACTTCTCTATATTTTCAGGCAGTGCAAGACTGTGATGCAACTACTCCGAAGATGAAGAGCCTGTTGTTGTTGTTGGGTGTGAAAGTAATACACTCACTACAGATTCACTGGAAAGTCTGGAAAGGGATATTGCATAGGAAGAAGCTAAATCTGTCATAAAAGAGAGAATTCGGGAATTTCGCGAAGATGAGAGACTTGGGATTAATGATGAATTGTTGGCCCAAATGACCTATTCCGAAGTGGACGATGCAGATGAAGACGAGGGGTCCGATGAGGAGGAAGAGGGGTCTGATGAGGAGGAAGAGGAATCTGATGATTCCGATTCCGAGTGATGGGTACGAGAATAAGTAAGCCTTATCGACATTTGAATTCTTCTGTAGAGAGATGATGGATTTTTGGGTAAGTGCTCGAATGGAAATGATGATATAATGTTAAAAAATGGTTAAGAAATAACTATTGTCAAAGTACAGAGAAGAATTCAAATGGAGGGGGGTCTAATGCAAATGGTAAGTCACAGCTTCCCATTAGTTGCGTGATCATTCATAGTAGATAGGAATCGACTAAGGTGTTCCCACACATTGCCTTGGCCATTATAAACTTTGAATTTCGGCGAAGTATAATCTTCCGGGTACTGCTATCCTGTGACCTCGGGGGAGTATTTCTATCCATGAAGTCATAGTTATCCCGCTTCATTACTCTGTAATTTGCCTCCAAGTACTCGGTCATTTCCATTTGTGTCATAGCTACAGGTTCTTCTTCTTTTTCTCCCGAGTCTTCCATTTCTCCTCTGGCATTCTGCTCGGCGCCGGCCACTTTCAGGAGTTTTCTCAGCTCTTGATCTCTGCAGACGTGGTCCTCTAGCTCTTTTTGCATTTCCTTCATAGAAGGATGTGTGGTCGGCATGTTCTCGCCTCCTTGCTATTTGTTCTTCTCTTGTGGAGCATATGGTCTCCTCAACTGTGTGATAGGGTCCGAAACTATCCCCACTCTCTCTCCTTCTTGGTTGAGTGGTGGGTCATTTGGTTGGTTTTCTACCACGCTTGAGCTAGCGCCTCCTAGGTGTGTCATGGTGATCTAGGCACGAGTAGGGGTGTACATGAGCCGGTACAGTCCGGTTTTCTGTTGGAACCGGTACCTGTACCTGCAGTTGACCGGTTCCTCATTTTGAGGACCGGTACCTGTACCTGGACTTGTACCTGTACCTGTAATACCGGTACGGTTCCAGTCCGGTACCGGTTTTTTACCTAGTATAAAAATGTTCTCAAAATATACTAAAAAAAGGATCCAAATACACCAAAACAAATGTGAGTTTTGATAATCAATACAATCAAACAATCCATACAAATGTTTTCCTAGTACAATGATACAACCAAGATCAACATGTTCTAATTCTTCTATTCACCAGGACCTAATAACAAGTTTGATGTGTTTCATCTAATGGTCTTGATACTGCAGCTTTATCAAAATCATTTGGATTTCTACTTCTATCATCATCTGTTGCTGAATCTGCCTTGTATATTTCTTATGACATCCCCATGGATCTCCTCCATCATATTTAGTAATTACTTCATAGCAAAACATCTGGGAACCCTAAAACAGAATCAAATCAACAATCAATTTAATCCAAACATAACCCTAAAAAATCCACACAATAGTCGAACAATAAATTGAAATTCATCAACTAGAAATTTCGTTTTCAAACATCAATTTAACTCCTTATACTATAGTTTCCATCCATGAAATAAGATAACAATGACAAGTTAGAAATAATTACCTGCTGCTGTTGAGAAAAAAATCCACAGAATTAATTTAATCCACACAAACCCCTAAAAAATCCACACAAGAATCAATTAGCTAATCATCAATAGAAAATCAGATATCATACAAATAAACAAAAATCATACATAAGAACACCCATTTCTGAAAACCCCCAAATTATAAACCTAGGGTTTCGTTTTACTGCAAACCCCTGAAAAATTGAAACAAAATTGAACATAACTAAACAAAATCGAAGTAAAGACAGTCAAATTGAAGATGGTGGTTATTCTAATGGTGGAGCCTGTAACGGTGAGTGATAGCGGTGGCTCTCTGTGGAGATCGGAAGAAGTGAAGAAGAAAAATGAAATCGAGAAGAGAAGAGAATGAGTGAAAGCGGCTAGGTATTTAGGAATATATATGACACGTGACGGTTAAGATTAATCTTAATCTTATAATCTATGGCTCAGAGAATGAGTGGGTACTATGGGTCCGGGATGGCCGGGAATTAGGTTAGAACCGGTATCTGTCCCGGTCTACACCGGTTCTGATGTTCCATTCCCATTTCCCATACCGGCAACACCGGTTCTGGACCGGTTCCGGTTTTGTTTTCCGATTCTGGTCCGGTTCACCGGTTCGAGTCCGGATCTTGTGCAACCCTAGGCACGAGCCTTCGGGCGTGGTTGCAAATGTTAATATGTGATTTTGGTTTTGGTTCTACCCGTCCTAGTCTCACTAAGTGACTTCACTTTACTAGGAATAGTAAGATAGAGAGATCCCTTTCCATTGTACTTTTTCCTTCTTTATATAGACCTTCCCAAATGTCCCTCCTTTTATGACATCATGACACATGTCCTAAACCTCTTTAATTACTCCTAATACCATTCTTTAATATAACCTCCTCCTTATTTATCAATTCCTTCCTTGTCCTTCTTACCTCATGGGTATTTTCTCATTGGACTTGGGCCTAGTCCCCAAGTCCCCATATGTCATACTAGGCTTACCTCCTCTCCTAAGGGGCATCCCAGATCCGTTAAGGGGTATTATTTTTCATGTATCAACAATTATAATTAAAGTAAATCGCACTTTGTACGTTAACATGGCACTTGATATTTATCCCATTGGTTTCGATAATTATCGTACCTATTATCAAGTGATCACTTTGTTGTTGTATTGTCTCGATTCCATATCCATAGACAATCACACAAAGTGTATTGGTTCTCTCCACTTTCCTTTGATATTTAATTCACAAGTTAGGACAATTCAGACTAACCCTATATCAAGTGGACATTGTGTTGAAATATTCCTTGAGTCATTGTTGCTCCAAGAGGTTTATACACAGTAGGTCTTGTATAGGTTGTGATCAAAATAAAAGATTATGGTACATTTGGGTACCCTCGTATTTTCAATTGGTATCAGAGCAGACAAACACGAAAAGATCTAACAATCTGTGTTTGGTGCGATCCAATCTATAAGAAAATGAATCTAGTGGGTGATCCAGTTAATGTAACGGAAGGATTTGATTACTTTAAAAAATCGTGGTGGAAGACACGAATGAAGTATGTTATACTCTTATTCCTAAATGTCTTAGGAAATGGGATTATATCTATGTATGTCTTGAGTGACTTACATACTCCTTTGGATCCGATAGGGTTGTATATCATTGTGTTTGATACTAACTGCGACAATGATACAATTCTCTATGAGACAGGATGTATCCTGAAAATGCATAAGATTCCTCTCAGAATTTATCTTTATTGTATGAACCATGGCCATTGTGTTCTTGAAAAATCTGGAATCTTAAATATATTTTGAATATCCGATCAAAGTATATATATATACATTTTCTGTTAGAGCATTGCTCGGTCGAACTCGCATGCGTTGCTATTTCAAGCATGTTTGTCAATGTTAGTGATGAAAACTATAAGTCTTGATTTCTAGTCTACTATAGCTAAGTCTCGGATTAGGATAGAAAGTGTAGTTCAGCTCAAGAACTCCATGGCGATCATCATACAAGACGAAGAACTACTCAAGGAACTGGTGGAACTTTATCGACAAAAAGTTTTGTGGAGACTTGAACTTATTTATCACTCAAAAGTCTATCTACTCTATCTCATATCTTGAGACAAAAGTCGTTTTGCTATATAGACTTTGATTATACACATTTGGTATTTCGAGCCGAGTTTATCTCGCCTATATATTTCTTGAAATATGTGTTGGTAAGATTTCGCTTTAGCCAAATTCATCTTTATCTAGTGACGAAAGTCATGTTATGTTTCAATCACTTTGAAAATTGCTTTGACGAAAAATAGTTTGTGAATAACAACTATATAACGTTCTCTAAGAATGTTTGAATGATTAAAATGAGAGTTTAGATTATATAACCATCGATGGATATAAGCATTGTATAAGTCCTTATTCCTTGAACCAAAGTTTGCGAACTTTGTTGATCAAGAGAACCGGAACAAGAGCCGTGAACTCAGTCCGTGAACCCAGTCCGCGAACTGGCGGAAGTTCTCGACCCGAGAAAATCTGCTGGAGTTTGAGAACTCCTTCCGGGAACTTAAGTCCGCGAACCCAGTCTGCGAACTTGAGTTGGTTATATCTAAAAATGATTATTTGTGAACTCATGTTTATATAAACTAAGGAATGATGTTTGCAAACCGTGGCTATAAAGTTCATAAACCGATTCGAGTGAATCAAATCGTTTTTGCTTCAATTGTGTCTTGTGTAGTACATAAGATTTCCTTGCAATTGAAAAACTCTCTAACTAGTTCATTTGAGTCATTTGAACTGGTTATGGTGAAGAAGAAGATGGTTGATATGAAAGTGCTCATATGGCTAACCATTTGGTTAACTATTGTTGAACCAACAAATGTACATGTTTGGGTACGGCTACACAAACCTAGAAACGTGCATTTCATTTGTGTGTAACAAGCTAAGTTTTCGATCCCACGGTTGAAAGATATTAGCTTGAATCTAATCAGGTTTTCATCTAACGATGAATATTGAATGCTTTGTTACAAAGCTAACATTGATTGCAAACCCTGATTTGAAAGACTGTATAAGGGAGAACTCTAGCAACTGGGAAAACTAATCCCCACACCTTACGTGTGATATTAGTTGTAAGCTAGAGTCGATTCTCCTTTAACCTTTGGTTTTCTTTTCTCAAACCAGGTTAACGACTTAAAGACTTCATTGAGATTGTGAAGCCAGACCGATACTACTTTCTCGTAGTTGTATGATCTGATCTTGTTGTTTCTATCGTACGAGTACAATCGCAAAGATTGGCTTGAGATTGATATCTTCGATAGGAAAGATATAAAAGTAGTCACAAACATCTTCGTCTCATCGTTTGTGATTCCACAATATCTTCTTTCGCCGCGTCGATTAAGATTATTGTGAGGTGATTGATAATACTAGGCTGTTCTTCGGGAATATAAGTCTGGGTTATCAATTGGTTCATGTTCACCTTGATTTATCAAAAGACGGAACAAAACTCTTGGGTATTTCTGTGTGAGACAGATTTATTCAATCTATAGACTTTTTTGTGTGAGACAAATTTGTTTATCAAGTCTTCGACTTTGGGTCGTAGCAACTCTTAGTTGTGGGTGAGATCAGCTAAGGGAATCAACTGCGTAGTATCCTGCTGGGATCAGAGACGTAAGGAGCGCAACTGTACCTTGGATCAGTGTGAGATTGATTGGGGTTCAACTACAGTCCAGACCGAAGTTAGTTTGAAGTAGGCTAGAGTCTGTAGCGGCTTAATACAGTGTGTGTTCCATCTGGACTAGGTCCCGGGGTTTTTCTGCATTTGCGGTTTCCTCGTTAACAAAATTCTAGTGTCTGTGTTATTTCTATTTCCACATTATATTGTTTATCCTTATAATTTGAAATATCACAGGTTGTGCGTTAGTTCAATCAATTAGAATATCCGATCTTTGATTGTTGATTTAAATTGATTGACACTTGGATATTGGTCTTTGGTACCATCCAAGTTATCTCTCTAGAGTTTTTGGTTCTAATCTTGCTCGGTAGACTAGAATCAATCCCTGGGTTTTCATAATAGTTTTGTTTTTTATTAGTGAAATCTTTTTTTTCTTCTGAACACCTAAAATCAATTTTATGAACAAAATCAGTGGTGGTTTATTTTTCCAAACAGTTTTTTCATAGTAAACCGGAAAAGCTATTAGGGGGTTAGTCCACGAGTGAGTTGGAGGGAGTTTATTGTATTTTGAATCTTGGGGATTTTGAGGGAGTGTAAGAGAGTATTGGGAGTTTGAGAGAGTTTGGTGTGTTGAGTGTAGGGAGTTTGAGAGACTCTCCCAAAATCTCTACTTTTTTGAGAGATTTGGAGTGAGGCAAAAATACACTATAAACTCCCTAGAACTCCCCAAAACTCCCAAAAAAAACAAACTCCCTATCATTCTAATTTTTACCACTAACAGGGAGTTTAAGAGTTTCTTTCAAACTCCCCCACGACTAACGGGGTTTTCTAGGGAGTTGGGGAGACTCTTCTAAACTCTCCCACAACTAACGGGGATTTTAAGAGACTCCCTCGAACTCCCTCACGACTAACGGGAAAAAACAAAACTACACCCAACTCCCCCAACTCCGTTGAGGACTAACACCGTGTATATATTGATCGTGGATATACCGTATATTTGATTTCTGAATCTTCACTGTAAATCTGTAATGGTTGACCTTATTTTTTGTATTTTAGTCATATTCATTGTGATTGTGGTTCCTTGTACCATTCTCATGTCCGAATATGAATAATAGTGAAAGGAAAAGTTCATACATGATATAAAAGCAAGATTGACCATTGTGCTTTCTTCCCATTCTTGTATTTCAATTTGATTTGAATAATTGCATTGGACACTACAATTAGGCGCAATTGTTGATTTCCTTGTTTATTTTATTTTTTTACTTTATCATCCGTTTTTTTATTGCATTGCTGGAGGAGGAACAGTTGACCATTGTTGATGCAGTAGCGTTCGATTATTCTTGTTCCTTTTGCATATTTTGCAATTTCGTCACCTGCAATTTTTGGTTATGAATCTGTATTAGCATTTAACCACTATTGCTTTCAATAACATATCTTATTATTGTTTTATTATACACTTGTCTTAGGTTAAAGAGATTACCTTCAGTATCACTGTGGATTTCCAAGAATTTGCATCTAATTGTTTTGGAAAGGACATCATCGATGTGTATATTTTCTGGAACTACTTATAGAAGAACTTTTAGAATTATGGGGTTATGATGCTGGACTTCGTAGCCTTAGAGAGATCGTTAATTGGAAATTAGGGGTCTGACTGTATATGCTTTTCTCTACTGAAAAATGGGTTCCACTTAAAGTTAGATTTCCGACATTCCATATCTATCTTGACAATCGCTTATTACCTGTTTGACAAAACTACTCTGAGAGTTTTCTCTCAGATTTGGTTAATTCGATATTGATGAACTCAATTTATGTTTATGCTTCAGATGGAGTTTTGATTCTTAATGAGGTTGCTTGAAAGAGGGTCAGACGATGAACTGGAGAATTTTTTGAGGTAATAATTGCTATATTGAGTCATGATTTAGCTAATCAATAAAAGTAAAATAGTAAACACAAAACTTAGGTGAACTTGCATTCTGTAGAGTCACTCTTTGCTTAAAAAAGAAGTAACTCTTGCTTCAGGTAGTCGTTTTTGTAACTGGGCTCATCTTTTTCGGCATATATTGTCAAAAAACAAAAGGTAAGAGTACTGTTTAAGTACAAATTCTGTTACACTTGCCTTGTTGCGTAGTCCTTATCTCACTTCATTAACTTATGAGTGTAGTTTGCCGTACAAACTCATCCTAAATTGACTTCCGAAACGTAAAGGAGGTTACAAGGAGTGAAGGTTTTGCTTATTTTGCCAAACACCCTCTTAATCTGATGTGAGAATGCTAAAAACAAACTTCCTTACCAACCCGTTGTGTATTGAATTTTTTTTAGTGTCCATTCCTTGATATCTGTTTATTAACCAACACCTATATTGGCATGTTTGTGCCTCTTACCTTTCCTAGAGTTGAAGTGAAATTGACACTCTCTTTTCTGCAGAACAATGATGGGTCACATAAAATACCTGGAGACAGTTTGGAAAATGTCTAGTCTTTCGTGGATGATTACCCAATTGTATCCATTGAAGACCCATTTGATCAGGATGACTGGGAACACCATGCTAAGATGACCTGTGAGGTCGTACAACAAGTGCAGATCGTCGGGGATGATCTCCTTGTTACTAATCCCACTGTATGGATATTTATATTCGAATAATGAAAACTTCAAATTATTGTTTTCGAATAATGATTATTGTGTGGTCACAGTGTGTTGCAAAAGCAATCAAAGAGAAGTCCTGCAATGCGCTTCTATTGAAGGATTTTTGTTCTATATGAGAATCATATGTTTTAATATGAATCTTTTTGTTCAGCACTCCAAAACATTCTTAACATGAGAATTTTGTGAATAGGTCTTTTGTTTTTCTGCGAGATCAACCAAATTGGTACTGTGACTGAGAGCATCGAAGCGGCGAGAGTGTCTAAGCACGCTGGATGGGGTGTTATGGCTAGCCACCGAAGGTAGTACTCAATACTTTATTGGTTATTTCCTATCTTTTGCCTTTGTTTTCTGTTTATATGTTCCCTTTGTACTCTGTATGTGTGATAAATGAACTCTTTTGTGAAGTACATACTGGTAACTGATAAATGATAAAGTTCTCAAAACTGCTGGAGTAAAGATCAATGTTCGAGGTACTTGGTTGAGCCTTATTTTGTTTGATCTGAATTTGTTTTAGTGATGTGAGAGAGGGTATGAATGACTCTTACTTAATTGTCATCACTGGGGTTCCGTGATATCCTCTTGACTTATTTGCTGATGGCTTTTAAATTTTCAGCGGAATGAAGTTCTATCATCAAATTCATACAACTGGACTCATGCTTTAAGTTGGTGACACTAAGATTGGTTAATTTCCTTCGTATTTGCTTATTATAATTTTGTATGGTCTCACAGATAATTGCTTAATTTTATGAAGTATTCTCTTATTTAGGGGATCAATACCCAGCTGAAGTGAATGTTGTCCGCACATCCAGAACAATGTTATACTTGATCATCTCAAGTTGATGTCGAACTTCCAAGGTCCCTTAGCTCTTGTGACCCGGCTCAATAATTCCTTGAGCTCAAGCAATTTTTCTCAAGGTTTAAACTTGCCGCAGAGCTATCCTAGTCATATACTTCACCCTTGAATGTGGATATATGGTTATAATGTGGTATTTTAGCAGGCATCTAATTAGGATGGATCTTATTTAAATGAGGAGTTGACTACCTATCTAGCTAGCGCTACTCGTTCTAATCTGCATACGACAAATGGGTATTCTTAATTTGTCTTCCTGTTTGCATACAATTCTTGTGAGTTCAAATTTATTTGTGAACAATAAAGTTCAAATTAATTGTCTTGGTTGCACTTGCTTTATAGGAAATAGACAGGGACTTTTGTTGTTGTTTCTATCTTCAATGTGATTCAGTATAGGAAATATACTCACAAGGAATTTGCTGAAAGTATTGAAAATCTCCTTGGAGCCGGAAGACGAAGTAGAAGGTTTTCTTGGAGAACATTAATAGAAATGAATAAAAATGTTCTAGATTTTTTTTTTTTTTGCTAGAATCATTTATGCTTGTGTTTCAATATTTTCTAGTAATTTCGACATCCGCATTCCAATGGTTTCCGACTCCTTTAATTTTTCTTTTGTGGCTCAAAAGGTTTGTTGTTACTATACTAGGGAACGAAAAAGTAAGGCTATAATTGTGTTTCGTGCCTAGCCTGCAGTTGGGCAAGGTGCAGTTTGTGCACGCTGTTCACGTGTATAAAGTAGTCAGTTTTATTTTAATTTTACGAGGAACTTAACCCTTTTCTGTCTTGTTTTGGTTGTATGGAACTTTGGAACCATATATGGAAACTGAAACTGATGCTCGGGAAGTACATAACTTTTCTTTTTGAGCAAATCTTTACCACTTCAGTATGAAACTACAGTGTATTTTGTTTATTAAGCTATAGTTAACGAAGGAGCATTTTTGTTAACTTTTGGCGATGGAAATTCTGGCCTTAGCCTTCATTGTTAACTTTGATTACAATGTCATGTCTAGACCAAGTATAGGGGATCAGCGAGAAGGCTTTGATACACCAATAGCTTAGTCACTCCTTCATTAAATTAATTACTCCTCTTAAGTTAAGCTACTAAGATGTTTAAGTTGGTTCCCTAAAGTAGCTTAATGAACATGCCTATTGTAGTTGGCCTGGTTAGTTCCCAAAGATCTAATCAACTAGGCATTCTGGTAGTTGTGTAACTTTAGTGGCTGAATAGAGGGTTAGGCAACTAATATCCCGCCGTTGTTTTTTTCCAAGTGGTTGACTGTCTCAAGCTACTAGTACATTTGTTTAGTTGGCGCATGCATATTTCCAATGGGTTTTAGAAACTGTAGTTGCTTACCGTTTAGTGGCTTAAATCAATACACACCCCCAGTTGCCTTTGCCAGTGGCTTAAACTGTGAATACAACTAAATTTTTAAGCTGTTGAAAATTTTTAGTAGCCTTTGGTCAGTTTTTTGGTAGCGCTTGGTTTAGGGCGGAGTCCTAAAGATTGATCTCTCGAACTAAGCACTCCCTTTGCAGTGCATCTGTGTGAGGTTAAGCAGTTTGCTCGGTCGAGGAGTCTCGACAACGCGCTCGTCTCTTCACTTCCCTAAAAAAACTAACGAACCGTTTTTCCCCGTCTACATGGATGTATGTAGATGAGTTTGCAACTGCTACCTAAAGGTAAGCTGAATTGTATTTGGAAATGAGTTATGAAGTTGTTCTGTATTTGTTTTGAAGTTATAGAATTCTTTTAAAATGAATAACTTGTGTAATGATCAATGAATAGAATCAAATTGGTTGGGAGTGTAGTTGCATCTTGAATTTTAACATGTTAGTAATCCCAGTCAGATATTATGTTATTATCTGACTTAACCTAGTACTTCTGACTCAGATATCTGACTAAGTTAATTCAGTAACTAGACCTTAACTTAGTTGACCTTGACCAGGACTTGACCTTGGGTAGACGTTGACCGTTACTTGACCCTTCTGACCGTTAGAGACTGTCAGTTGACCAATTGGACCAGGCCTTTGGTTGATGGGCCTATTTAGAGAACTTGGGCTTAGGACTAGTTATCTTATGGTGGTTCCTTCTACAAAGTTGTAGATCTTCATAAGACTTAGTTAATGGACTATAGAACCAACCTAATTGAACTAGCAAACCTTAGCTATGCTAAAGATAGAGATTGAAAAGGTGTAAAGTCATAAATGGGCTTATAACCATTAGATACACTTGTATGATTCTTGTATGAGCCATTTTGGCTAGATTCTTAGAGTTCTTGTATGATTAACAGTTAGTCTATATTAACAACGATCGATTCAAAGGATGAACCAGTGGATCGTGGATCTCGAGGTAGGCGAGGCTTGTCATCAAAAGAGGTGGGAATACATTTAACTCTTTTGTAACCATTATTGTTTCTTTTTCAAAAGTTTATGTTTACAAACTCATGCATTGTCCGTTTGTGCATTCCATGCATTGTTTAGTTTGCATTATGATTGTTTTGTTGATTCTTTAAATCTTTCCACGTTTTGGAAAGGACTTGTATGTTTGTTGTCATCAAGAACTGTTATGGGAAATGAGAATTTCCACATGTGGTATATAGGATGCGCTCCTTCACATTTATACCTATTATAAGTTTATTCGGTGTGGAATTGGCATCAATATTACTATTCGATGTGGAAGTGGCATCAATATTATACATTGTTTGAAGAAGGAGTTTGTCCATATACAAGTTTTTTTATTTCAGTGACTTGGTCACTGTTTACTGTTTCGGAAAACATGTATTGTTTTCCAAATCTTTCTTATGATTACTTAAAAGTTAAATGTTATTCCTACTGGGCACCTCTTTTAGGGATGATGTGCTCATCCATTTTTTCAGTTTCAGAGTCAGATCAGAGTTGCGCAGCGAAAGCTTCAAGGGTTGATTTTGTTAGTTGGTTAACTTCAGCTATGTATATTATGTTGCATATTATATTTGTAAACTAAATGACTATTGTATATGTATCATCTGAGAGGAGTTCTTGTATATAAATTTCAGAGCGGGGCTAGTTTTGGGTTAAGTTTTGTATCAAATTCCTTAAGTATATGATTTAGATTCTTAATGCCTCTTTATTTAGTTAATCTCTTGGATTAGTCAGCTGCTAGCTTTGGGGGCGCTGTAGACTTGGTATCAGAGCTCACTATTAGATCATATATGGGAAATGATAGAAACAGCCAGTGCCAGTTACACCATGTTTGTTTACTCTTGACTCATCTGAGTCGTCTGGATCTGAATCATCTGGATCTGAGTGAAATCACCTGACTCATCTGAATCTGAGTCGATATGTTTGTTTGAGTCAGATCTGACTCATCTGACTCGGAAATAAGTGAGTCAGTGGTTTGGTCCCATGAGTCAGGGGTATTTTGTTACCTGACTCAAATGAGTCCGAGTCAGGGGTTATGTCTGAGTCAGAGGTCGAGTCAGATCTGACTCAAAATGGAAAACAAACGGTCTGACTGCTGACTCGGTCCGAGTCAGGGGTTGACTCAGATTCAGACGCCGAGTCAGCTGCAAACAAACAAGTTCTTAGTGAAATAGATTAGTTTAGAACTGGGTTGGGTTGTGAGATAAATCTTAATCACTAAAAGCCATCAATAATTAAAATATTTATTTGTTTGTTTGAATTGTTTATTTGGTTGTTAGTATATGTAATGAAGTAAAAGTTGTAGGGTACACCAATAACTTTAGTTAAGTTATTCGATTAGTCTAATAAAAATAATGTGAACACATAGACAATTCATAAAAATAGTGAGACTAGTATTATTGATCAATCTTGAAAGACACATAGAAACTTATCGAATACTTGACTTATACATAGAATCAACAATTTATAATCACATAAATGTTAATAATATTCTTGGAACTTAATAATAATTGGAAGAGTATTTAGAATAACAGTTCAACCATCAATGTTAATATTAAAAATATTATGAAATGATAGTGATAATAATAATAATTTTAATAAAGTAATGTTATCATTTATCAATTAGTATCATATTCAACTTAATTTAACAAAAATTTCAGTAAGGATATACAACGATAAAAATAATAATTACGGTTAAATAACTACGAAAAATTATTTATGCTAATCTACGATTAAGTTTTTTAAATTAAACTAATTACAAATTATCTTTAATATAACAAATGATCTAGTGGATCTTTAAAATGAAATGAAACGTATATACATGAAGTAGTAATAATAGTATTCAGATGTTTAGTATAATATTAAAATTAAAAGAAAATAAGTTTATTTGTCAATAGCAAAATCTAAAGACTGTTAGGATATATTATAATTTTACTTCGACTTAAATTTAAATCATATTAACTTATCAACGCCAATATTTAACAAGATATAGTATTTGGATTCAATATGAATAAATAAAATCTATTATATCAATCTTTATATGAATTATATTTAAAATATTAAGGCTTAACGTATCAACCAGACTATCAACTTAAGAATAATGAGAATAATAACATAGTTGATAATAGTATTTGAGTAAGTAAGTTAATAACAATATATAGTAGATAAGATTTGGAAAATTTATATATGGTATTACAGTAAAGTTAAAAGTATCAAATACTATAAACTGACGTAAAAAATCGAATTGTGATACTGATATTGGAAAATAAGTAAATATAAAATAAATAAATTCAGGTGACTAAATTGTTTAAAATGATCTAAACTGTTTATATATTTTAAGAAGTAAATTTATCATAATTACACCAGTTAAGATAGAAGTTAAAGACTAATTAATCTTACTAAATTTATACTTAGTTAATCCAGCACTGGGGAATAATGAGGTTTGTAATTCCGATATGTTTGTGTTGTCTTTTGGCCGTAGGAAAGCATTGTCAGGTCTGATCAGCCTAGTCAGGGCAACTACATGCATGGATTATCATTCGTAAAAGGAGAGCTTGCTTCTATTAGTGGACTGATAGATCCCAAATTTTACTTAGAAACTTTATTATAGAATATTTTCTCTCGTAATAAGAACCATTAACTTATTGAAATGGAAATTAGTATGTTGAACCTAGAGCCACAAATTTTTAATTGTAGAAAACAATATAGGTTTGTGCTTTGTATTATGTTGTTTGCGCTTAGACAAGAGATGGGATTATTCTTTAAGGTGGGAAGTTTTTGAAGACCAGAAGGATGGTTTGATTTTCGAGGACGAAAATGAATAACGTGGGAAGAATGTAAGGACCCTCAAGCTCGTCAACGCTATTAGACCAATCAAGTGACGAATTAACCGATAATAACTCGATTAGTTTAACACGAACGTTAATTAATAGGAATTAATCTAACAACGGACAAGATACGAAATTAGTAACGTTGAATAGAACTTGAAAAGTTACGCATAATGGGCTACTCAAACGTGTCGTTTGGATACCGGAGGAAGAAGATATCATCGGATGAATATGAAGGGAAGATTAGTCATTTTGTAGACAAGCCGCCTGGGCAGCCCTTATCCAGTACTTGGTGCCTCAGTAATTCTGGTCGGCCTTATCTTCACAAACCGAGAGGATAAACTCTCACTTCTATTCTTTGTTCTTCTTTATTATTCTTCCTCAGTAATTCTGGTCGGCCTACACACATACGATAATGGGAACCCCTGTCACATGACATTCTACTCCCCTTGAAACCATCCTTGTCCTCAAGGATGAAGGTAAGACGGAACAACTCGGATATCTGACGAAAAAATCAGCTGCCAGGCTTGTATGTGTGTACGAAGGCTGGTGTAGCTTTCTGACCACCGTAGAACAGTTTCTCACATACGATAATGGGCATATGATGACAAAGGCTGGAGCAGTTGCAGTGTGAATTGATCTTGTAGCCTGGACATGAAAAGTCCCAACCTGACTGTGAATGTGCACAAGTACACCATTGAGTTGTCCATCATATTTAGGTGCAAGTTGTTTGAGCTTGTAGTAGCCAATTCCCCTGTGATCATCCAACTGCTCTAGCATATGAAATTTAAAACTAGCCAGCACCGCAGTTGTGCAGTTCATTGTGAGTCCTTGAGCAAAACTTGCACTTGCCACTGACTTTGACACAGTTAGAGCTTGTATCACAGTGTGTAAGAGTTGTGCCAAGTTCGGGATGTCTTCATGTAGACTAGTGAGCCAAGTAACAACACAACATTCATAAGTAACGGTAAAAGAAAAGTACCCATGATAAGTGAACAACAGCTTGCCTCTATCAAATATCCAGTGAGCAGGCTTCATAAGAACTATGACTTGGTAACTCGCCGCACCCCTGTACGCAATCATTTTATAAAGTCTGAAGAAGCTAAAGCAACCTCTGGAAGATGTATGCAGCAAGATAGAAGTATAAAAATGAATTCCAACAAGTGTAGGTGCCGAACTTATGACTTTAAGCAAATGGGACGAGACCTGTCTAACTTATGCAAAATAGGATCTATCCCAAGGAACAAAATCCATAGTAATTCTGAATTCATGGAGAAGAAGAAGAACCCCAAGAATGAACTGCAAACTCAATAAACAAGTGGGAAAAACATATAATAATGCACAAGAAGGAATTGTAATCTCAAGAAACAACCAACACTTATGTTGCATAAGAAAAATTTCCACTCCCCATATAGCAGGACTTTTATCAAACCTTCCAAATTTCACCCAAACATGACTAGATAAGCCTTTAGAAGTATGCTGAAATCCACCAACTCGCATCCACCGAAGCATCAACAAACAGTTAATAAGGTTTCCCCTTCTAGACAGGTGAACAAGTAATTTACTACAATCCTCATTATCACCACGTGTAGTCAATACAAATAACATAAAATCCAGAACCCACACTTTCATCCGATGCCCAAACTTAGAATCAAGTGTAGCAAAATAAGAATTCCAGATAATAAGGTCGAGCACCTTCCCATGATCAAACACATTGCGGCTAGAATCGAAAACAAGTAAGGAATAGTCTACAACTAGTAACTTGGAACTCACGTCAAGCAACTTACATTTGAGCAGTAAGAAAAATGTTTCTGCTCCTTCCATACTTAGCAAATGAGCATGTCATGTATGTGTCATGTTAAAGCTCACCACCCTAGCCAATAAGGAAAACAAAAATATATTCCCCTCGGAGAATTCAGCAACATAGACAAGTCTAAGACTCAACGAATGCAGAAAACAGAATGCATAATCACTCACAGAATGAGTAGACTCCTGAATAAGCTCAATTCCTTTTCCACGATCGAATAATGCACGAGTATGATCAAAAGAAAGATAAAAGCAGTCCTTACCGAGCAACTTGCTGCTGAATAACATCTTAGAGCTTGTAAGTTGTTTTGCGAGAGGATAAAGAAGATGCACTAGGCAGAAACTATGATAGAAGATAGTTGAAGCGAACTGACATTTGTGAAGCTTTGGAAAAATAAAGTTTATTGCTCCCCACATCTCAACTATTTGAAACATTAACTGACAAGACATCTCAAAAGTAACTACTCTAGCCAACAAGATTAATAAAAATCTACCTCTCCCAGTCATTTGAACAAATATCTTCGTCGCATCCAGAATTGCGCAATCAGTAACACAGAAACGAGGAAACAAATTTATAAACTGCGAATTTGAGTCATGCTTCGGTCTAAGAAGCAATTGAAGAAGTAATTTCTTATAACATACAATACCCATTAGAAGCATTTTAATAAATAGCTGTCTGTTGGTACTAGAAATACTATCCATAGCCAACATACAAGCAATTTGATCTCCAAACCTTGAATTTGACCAAGACCCATTCTTAGAATTCAATTCATATACAGGATTTGTATCAAATTCATCCAGTGAAATTGAGCAAATATATAGTCCAAAAGTACATGAAGAAATGGAATCCAAACTAAACTCGTGAACACCAGACAAATAACAAAACCTCTGAAAAAGTTTGAGATACTTTCCTAGATCAAATATGTTACGAGATGAATTCAGAATGGTTGAAAAACACTTACCCCATTTGATTTGATCCTTCCTTTCAAAATTATTCACTTCAGCATTGTCAATTACTGTAAAATGGATACGCACAACCTCAGTTGAATCATCATCATCGTTTTCAACGAAGAAAAAGGGAGGAATCAGTTACAAATAGGAAGAATCATCTTCTTCAACAACACCAGTAGGAATTGATTTGATTTCCTCAGATGGAGAGAACTTGAAATCACCAATTCAAATAGAAGAATCTTCAATGTATGATGTCGATCTTAAAAACCCATGTAAACCCTTGTCTGAATCGGTTGGAGATCCAGAAATTGAATCAGAATTGAAAGTTGAATCTGAAGTAGCATCAGGAATAGAATTTGGAGTAATATCTTGACTGAATTCAGGTTTCAGTTCTTCATTGAATACCTCTTCTTCCTTCTTAGCTTCAGTATTCCTAACTCTAATAACGAATTGTTCTTTGTATGATGGTATGTGAATGGATTCCCAACTGACCATGGCCCAAGATATTTCATTATGTAATCTCCAAAGCTCACGATTAATACTCCATGAAGAGACCTCGTTAGATAGATCTCTATATTGTGTCTGCAGATCAACGAAATGGTTATAGGCTTCATTTTTTGCCTTAACTCTATACCAATAATCCCTAGATATATATGAAACAAAAAATTGGGTAAATTTGTGCGGAAAGAAACGGCTCTGATGTCAATTATTGTGTACCTGGATATACAACTACATGGTTTGGATCATCATTTGAGTAAGTGAACTCTTGATTCATACTGAACCAAGCCTAAATGCTAAACTAAGCTATTCTATTTCATAAATATTTTCATTCAGGGTTTCATTACAGGATATGAGAGTATATATCTCATTCTCTCTCTCTCAATATCCGACGATCACTAACTATCCAGGTGGGCTAATCCAAACCACTCATTACAACTGACTAAGTACCTACACACATATGATAATGGGCACCCTTGTCACATGACAGATGATTCTTGTCCTTTATGCAATCTTCCTACAAAATCTGCCTCTCATCTCATTATGAACTGCAACTTTTCGAGATGATTTTGGTTCTCCATCACTGGCTGGACAACTAACAATACTGACTCATTATCTGAGTGGATATGTAGTTGGTTTGATAGTATGTTTAATGGAGTAATAACTGAAAATGAAGTAGTTAAGAGAGCTATTATTGCTTGGAGCTTACGGACAGAAAGATGTGAAAAGGTGCTTCATCAAAGTAACTCAAGTCCTGAAACAATCATTCAGAATTGCAAGTTGTTGATTGAAGAACATTCAAGCAGGAATATGAATTTTGCAGGCACACAACAAGCAGCAAGGTGGGTCCACCTGAGTAAAATCAGAAGTGCGCAACAGGCTGAGTGCACGGAATTGTGGAAAGTTGTGCAATGGGCAAAGAATTCACTTTGAGAGAATTCACTTTGAGAATTCACTTTAACAAAGACAATGGCGCCATTGATTGGAGACTGCTCCACACTGTTCTTGATATTAAAAATTTTATTTTCAGTATTTAGGTCTTGGAAACTTTCCTATGTTCTAAAAGAGGGAAATAAGATAGCTGATATTCTATCTAAGATGGCTTTAACGGATAGAATAACTAATACTTGGGGTTGTTCATCCCTTCCTGCAATTTCTCATCAAATGTTTGTTGACTCTTCTTATGTATCGCCTTAATATTTCCTAATCATTATATTTTCAGTTTCAAAAATATATATATATAGGTATTCTAACAAAATATCAAAAAAAAAAAAAAAAAGAAGAATTGACCACTGAACATAAATGATAATATATTTTGCATATCCATAAACTTAATTTCACTCAACGTGAAAATGATACATGTCTATTATTGTTGGGTAAGAATCTAGGAAAAGTTTATGTTTTTGTTATTTGTTAGATATTAAGCATTAAACCACGGTGTTCATGTTGTGTCCCTTATATTTTTTTAGGCTTCTCTTAAATATAGCTCACGCTTTTATTATCGATAACCTATTTGACTTTGGTCTGTAAATGTTGACCCCAATTTAAGTTTGACCTTTTAATATTATTATTCATAGCCCACAAACTAGCTATATGAATCACCGAGTCACTTTGAGTTGAAAAATCAACGAATCATATTCCATGGAAGCAGATATCATGATCATCATGGTGAAAACAATGAGATGAATTACTTTTTGTGTGTGATGTCAACCATCATTATACAGGGACGTACATGTGTATATATCAATGGAAAGGTCTTACGTGATTTGAGAATTAACAGTTATCATAACTTGATAGCTGTGGCTTTGGACGACAATCGTTCTCGTATACCCTCAATAAGATCAATGGTTTTCGTTGTCTAGTTTTTAAGGGGAGCCTCTTGATCCCCCACGACATTATATATAATAGGATCTTGGAATTCACATATCCAACACAACTTAATAACAAGAACTTGAATGCAAGTTCTAATTATTGTTTCAGTGGAAGGGAGAATCATAATCTTCATGAGATGGAATCCCAGTTACAGTTATGACTATTGCGTATGGGCTTAATGAGTCAAGTGGGAACGAGTTAAGAACAAGAAGAAGCTCCGTGAATATCGTATTCAGAATTTAGTTTTCACACCTGAATCAACTCTAGAAACCGATTTATGTCAATTGGTTTGGGATATGATATCGATTATGGTTAATAAATTAAAAAATATTGTGAATTATGGTTAAAAGGGGCTATGATTAATAAAAGTGTGGGCTATATTTAAGAAAAGCCTTCTTTTATAGGAATACAACTTATTTTATATTTATTTATAATCACGGTTTAGACTCTCTTTTCTCTTTTATAACATAACACCACTCTTAAGAAGAAAACTTTTGCTGCCCCTAATCGTGTTGCCCCAAAGCAAGGCCTTCCTAGCCTTTTCTTAGGGCCGGCTAGATCAAAACCATGTTTATGAACAACAAAAGTCACATGATGGGCGTCTTTTTCAAAGTGGATGTACATGCCATAATAACTTGTTAACGGCCATACAAATCCAAACAAAACGAGTGATGCTACGTTGACCGCAGTTTTCACCGTGGATATCACCGCACCTCACAGTCCCCGAAACCCACTGGAATTTACAAGGGATGGGCTATGAGTCCCACTGTTTTCGTTATGTGTTGCGGTGATATTCACGGGATTCATCACCGGCTGAATGTAGCATTGTTGAAACAAAACCTCTCTAAAAATAGAAAAAACAAAAACAAAACAAAAAAGCCTCTCTGATCTTTATCACAAAATCAGTGATATAACAGGCCGTACGGTAAGCCGTGCTTTTAATCAAGTGAGTGTTGGCTTCTTGCGAAAACAAATCAGTACCTTTTAGAACATAATCACTTTAAACGACAAACACATGAGTCCAAACAAAACCTCTTTGTCACATCAGTAGTACAATAGGCACCTATCAGGAAAAAAAAAAGTAGTACAATTGGCCGTACGGTAGGCCATGCTTTAAAATAGTAACCTGTTATATACAGGGGTGGCATGCTTTATTAGAGGGGCGGCATTGTGATAGTAATGTCTTTGTAGTTGGTTAGGAGATGTTCTATAAAGAGTGTAAATTAACTAGATTACCCTCCTCATTTTTTAACCTAAATCAAAGTTAAATTGAAAATTTGTTTTTTTTCTTCTTCTCTTCTCCTCCTCCCATCAACCGTAACCTCCATTAAAACTCAAAATTTCATCATCTTGATTAATCGATGATTCGAAAATTAATCAAGTGTAGTGTAATGACTTATATGAGGTACGTTTTGAAAACCCAGTTACGATTTGGTTTATTTTGTTCGATTTAAGTTCAATTTCTATCAAAAATTAGGGTTTTAGATGAAAATTGAAATTGGAATTTCTGGGTTTATGTGAGTTTCGGTTGATTTTAACTCAATTACGAACCGTAAATGGATATTTTGATGTTGTTACGGTTGGTAATAGTTCAATTACCAACCTATGTTCTTATATCTGAGAATTTTCTTCAGTTACGGTTGGTAACCATTTTAGTTTACGAACCGTAACTCAGTTACGGTTGGTATCGAGCATTTAATTACCAACCGTAACTGGTTTTACGATGGGTTTTCTTCAAATTTAACCAGTTACGGTTGGTAGTTCATCTTTTACAAACCGTAACTTTGATTTACGGTTGGTTATGAGCAAAATTCCAACCGTCATTAGTTCTGAAAATGTAAAAAAAAATGATTTTTTTACGTATTTTAGATAACTTTGAGCAACAAAAAGCTAGTTGGGACTAATTTAGAAGTATACCCGATCATTTTCAGGTCCTGGTTCTTCATTTTGTTGGTTAATTTCTTCAATTGATTGAGATTGACCTTCTCCTCTAAACTTTTTTTTTTAACTTTAAAAATCTGATTTTGGTTTTGAGTTTGAGTTAATATAAGTGAAATTAATCATTAACACTAAACTTGATTATCATCATTAAACTAGGTTATCAATTATGAGGACTAATTTGTCATTTCCAGTATCTTTTTTATAAGAAACACCTTAAATGATCATATAATGACTTTTTTATCCTAAACGATGCCGCCCCTCTAATAAACGATGCAGCCCCTATAACATGTTACTTAAAATAAATGAGTCTAGTTGGGAAAACAAATGAGTACCTTTTATTCTGAAGCTGGGAACGTGGACAATTACGTCTCTAATTTGTTTTGTTTTTAAAATCAAAACTAGGAATAGTGTGGGGCCTATAGGTCTTATTTGTGGCCCATCGTTTTCTTTTTCCAACGTAGAGAAGAGGTACACATGTTTAATGTGTGTTAAATATCAAATTAATCTTTACTCTAACCTAATAAACAAAAAGTCTTAGCAGACCGACAGAAAAACTACACAAGAAAACCGCCCCTCACAAATCACCCCCTGCACGTCTTTCGAGAGGCGGGATTCACTGGAACCCACAAATTAAAGAAAACACTGTGAGAGACGGTTTTTACCTGGTTTGTTTTTCGGTCTGTAGAAAAGCGATGTAATTCTTATCTCTACTAACAATCTTTAAGCTCTAACGATTTTTAGTCAAAAGCTTAATTTGTTTTCAATTTCCATGATAATCAAAAACTAAAAGCTAACCCAAACAACAATTTTTATTTTATTTTTTTTGGTTTTCCAAACAATATTTTCGGCGACAAACAATTTGAGTGACTGAGTTAAATCTCTTTAATTTGTTCCTTTTAGGGGAGTTCAATATGAAACTCTTAAATTTTCTCAATAAATTTTTCTGAAAATCAACAAGAATCTATTGATATAAGCATTAATGTATATCGATTCTTGTTAATTATTAACCTTACCTTTTTTATACGATGATGAGGACATTGTGCTAGTAAATCATTGAAACATTCCAAATACCTATATAAAGACCCTCCCTTTTGTTGAGCAAATGTGTAAATCTGATGTCTAATAGATGATGTTTTGTGCCTAGGAAAAAATTTCTGTAAAAAGGAAGATGTAGGTTGTTCATATGTTTCAATTGACTAAGATGTCAAACCATATAGCCAAGATTTGGCTTTGTCTCCCAGGAAAAAAGAAAATAGCCTAAGTTTCAATGTTTCATCATCAAGGTCTTTGATTTTGATAGTACTACAGATTTCCTCAAAATCTCTAACCTGGAAATAAGGATTTTCATTCCCTACGAATACGGGAAGCATCTGTATGGTCCTAGGTTTCAGTTCATAATTTGCTTCAGTATCATCTAACTTGATACATGATGGACGAGTGGTCCTAGTTAGATTCAACAAATCTTTTAAAGTTGCAATTTCGGGCACTATAAAAGGACTAGGAGTAACCTCTTCACAAAATGTCAAGCTTTCAAAATCGCTCGAGATCCTCGTTTCCGGGACGGAACTACTAGGCTTTCCACAAATCAAACGGCCTAGAGTGTCTTTTTTCCAAGCTCGATGAGTAACGGTCTCGAGCGGCTTTGGCATATAAGACTAAAAATAATATAAATCCTAATTGGAAAGAAATTCAGAACAAACACAAGCAAGGATGACTCAAACAAATCAAACCTAATGATTTATACACTTAGATTGTTTCTAAAAAACTTTCGTTCCTTCTAAAAGGCAGCAAGTTACAATTTTAGGAACCTCTAAGAACGATCTAAATTAGATTAAGTTGAAGAGAAGCAGGATAAGCTCTAAGGAGTTTAAATAACCCTGGTTTACAAGGAGGCTCTAATCGACTTAAAATAATCCTCATGGAATTTAAGTTAAGCTAACAAAGTGTTAGAGCATAGCTCGGTTGAACCCTCGTTGGTATGTCAAGTTTGGTTGTCATATTTTAGTGAATCAAAACTCTTGTTAAGAGTCGCTTGATTATGTACTAGAGTCAACTTCGTATAGGTTAGCTTGAAAGTATTAAGATATGAGACATTACAAGTATTGTGAAGTCTTGAAGATGTGAAGAAAAAAGGAGCTACAACGACAACAATCATCCTTCCACTTGAGGTTAGTGATATTTGACTTGAACTGTTTAATTCCCTAACATATCTTTCAAGTCGTGCATATTGAAAACAAAACTGCGAAGCATATTTGAAATCTGGATAGAGATAATATTAAGGAATACAATACGAGGTTTATTGCTTAACCATTAAACTTTGTATATAAGACATCGTCGTAATCATTTGAATGTTATTGTGATTATGTATGGGTATGAGGTGAGGATTTCATCCTAGGGAACCATGTTTTACATGTGTCCTAAGGAAGTAAGTTCATAAACTTGTTTGTGAACTGAAAAGGAAATTGTCAGGTGTTATTGGTTTTGTTATTCATTGCATATCTTATGAACAACCAATATGTGTGATTGAGTATAACCGCTCACAACTTGTTTGTGTTCTTGGTAGAACTATTCACAAAGGCCTGACTTATGTATTGGTATGACTTTTATTAGTAAAACCGATCTTAAGTAATCACCTAAGATGGTATGATCGGGTTTGTGATTTTATGTCTGACCAAATATGGGAAAGGGGAACCGATACTAGTAAGAGGTGCAGTACATCACAAAGGGGAACCGATCCTTGTATGGGATGCAACAAGGTTTACAGCAGAAAGAGGAACCGATCCTATGAACATGTAAAATACGTTTTTAGGAAAAGGGGAACCGATCCTATGGACATGTGCAACACATATAAGTTAGATACCATATATATGTGGGGAACCGATCCTAGTACCTAGTCAATCGAATTTTGGAAAGCTGGTGTGACTATGTACAGTACTCACATGGAAGGTAGAACCGAAACTTGTTTTGGTAGAACCGTTAAACCCATGATTGTGATTGAATGTTTGTTTGATCAATCGCATAGTTCTTGAAAGTCGTATGAACCAATTATAAACTTGTTTGGAAGTGTGGAAAATCGGTTTCAAGGTTGTAAGTGTGAAAGAGAACTTACAAAGTAAGGATGTCGACATACTTTGAACACGTGCTATGAATGTTTATTTCTTTAATTGTTCAAAGTTATTCCTTAATAGCTAAGGGAAGAGAATCCCAGGATCGAATAATAAATAAGTTAAGAATCTTTTAATTAAGGTTATTAATTTCATTTTGGAGGGAAATATAAGAATTCGTAATGTGCATTTACTAATTAGGTTTTCCGAGAGATTTCGATCATTATATTTGGATAGAGCATTTCCAGGAATTATGGAAACCGAATTTGTGCTTTAATGAATACCTTGAGAATATTTTCGGTTTTGGAAATTCCTTGGTGTCCAAACTTCCTTGTCTATAAATATTTGAAGTTTGCCTTTCTAGCAAACTAATCCTTCGTAACAACAGACTTCCTCTTTTGTTTTTGTTACTGGTGTAGCCGCCTAATCTGAGAGAAGAGTAACCTAATTAAGCGAAATCTCTTAAGGCCACTCAGTTTAAAGTCTTCTTTGGGATTGAGAAGCTCTAGCGTGTACCTGTTTGAGGGTAAAAACTGATTCTGCTGTTTTTGGTAATTTGGGGTGTGTTGATGAGAAACGAATTCAAACCCTAAAAAAATGCACTGCACAGAATGCTTTTAGGTTCGAGAAATCAATCTGTAAGACTCTGGCCTAAACCAAGAAATGGTCGTTCCAGATTCAATTCGGTCACAAGGTGAAGGACAAGGGTTGATCTTAGGGAGGGAAGCGGAGAAGGTGTTTGAGATCAAAGTGTTGAATTATGAAGGTGTGGCTATTTATGACTTGTGTATCAGAAAGTGGTTTTTGGCTACTTGTATGTTGGTAACACTTATTTTTCTGTGTTGTGTTAAAATAGGTTGAAGAACCTATTTATACAAGTCATTTGAGCGCAACCCTCATCTCATAGGAAGTGGAGGAAGTCGAGTGATGGAGTAGTGGGGCCGTGTAGGTGATTGTCACACGATCACGTCTTTACCCACTTCCCTCATCATCGTTAACCGTCCATGCCTCCTGACACATTATCGTAATGGGCGTGTTGCACGCTGCACGCTGCACGCTGTAAACCGCCAGACTAATACCTCAGTAAGTATCCCCCAGTTTGTGACATGTTTGATATCTCGAATGAGTGGGTCAAGTCGTGGGACCCGCCGCAAGAAATAGCATACGGAGCTATCAGGTTAAATAACTAAGTTATTTATGGAATTGATATTCATGAAATATCGTGTATGCTCGATGCATGTAATGCATCGCTTTTAAGAAAGCAGCTCAAAACAATCGATACGTATGAAGCATCGTTGTTTTAAAGCTTGATTGAACAAGTTGCGTATTAAGCGTCTTAAAATGGCAGCACGTCCAACCATCTTCGAGTGATCGTTTGGAGGCCGCATGGGCGGGCCACCATCTGGTCGATCACTCCATGTGGCAGAGTGGCGGACGGTAATCATTGAGACGCTTCATTGATCGCCTAACTTTTAATCCAAGCCGTCCGAACAAGCTGGCAAAGTTGGACGGATGAGATGATTTACGGCACATATTTTGTGGCGTTGATGGATTTTATGGTTATTAGAGGTGCGCAACATCCCCTCTTTGGCTTGATCGAATCCAAGCATGGGTACTAATTTTGGAGGGACCGACCAGGCATGCGTGGAGATGGCCCGCCGGCGTGCATGTGTACACCTCTCGGTCCCACAAAGATTCGATCTAGGCCACTCAATTTGACCGGCAAAGATGAGTGGTCGTGATCGATTTGCGACAGAAATACATTGCCGCAAAGTTTTAAAAGCCGTGTGGCATGCCACCTTTGGGCGTGCGTTTCGAGGCGCCGGACCCTAGTCTGCATAGGTCGGATGATCACACGCAAAGATGGGCCCAAGGTGATCACGTTGACATCCTTGGGACCTCTTGAATCTATATCTACACCCTCCGTTTAGGCTGACGAAGATGGATGGTCATGATCGAACTACGATAGATGTGCATTGCCGCAAACCCTAATTAGGGTTTTGAAACAGTCATGCCCTCGTGACTTGGGCCAAGCAGTTTGGCACGCTGTGAGCCTCCTCTTGAGAGACCGATCACGTAGGGCCCATGTTGGGATGACGGTGAACGCATGTGCACCTTCCTGATGGTCCTAAATGCGATCTAAGCCATCCAAAAAGGATGGCTAAGTTGGATGGTTGTGATCGATTTAAGACACTAGTGGACTTCCGCGACCCTTAGAAGCATCACGCCTGCCATGGTTCGAGCAAACGTTTCATTGCTCCATGGCCTTGCCATGAGGAACCGATTGGGTGAAGGAAAAGTGGGCCCTCCAACCTGTGCGTTAACGCTTTCCTGATCATTCATGGGATGATCTAATCCATCCAACCAGGATGGCGAAGTTGGACGGTTGTGATAGTTTTAAGACTGCCCTGAACAGTTTATGCTCGTCGAGCTTTGTTTTTACGCAGCGCGAACGCCGACGTTTGGGTCGGCGTTTGAAGTGCTTGTGAATAAGCAAAAGACTACTCGATCGACTAGGGCACTAGTGGGCCCGTCGGTGGTCACTATAGTGATTGCCTAGTTCTGCTAGGAGTAGTCTAAGTTTGATAAATCACGCGGCCAAATCGTGTGGCCGTGATTATTTTTTGAGACTGATGTGAACAGTCCAGATTTTCCTTAAGGAATTTAAACGCGTTCGATCGCGCAACTTTTAATTAGAAGGTGTGCGAACGCGCTGATCTCTTTGTCAGAGGGTGGTGTAGCCTATGTGAGTGTTTTCATGCAGGTCTCAATACTGACACTTCGGGAGATTCATGCTACTCTGTTGCGAGCGAACATTTAATCGTCATGTCATGCCAATATTGAGAGTTCGCTGGGAAACATAGCATAGGAAAACACTAGGCATGCCATGCATTAGTGAATAATGCTGGTGCAAGATAAAATTTATAGAATATTTGGGATTGTTGCTACATGCACCATTCTAAGTAACTTTTATACACATAAATATATTGAATTTCTCAATACATATATGAGCGAAGAGGCTTAGGCACTCAACACTTTTAAATGTCTCCATTTCATTAGTGAATAATGCAACTAGAGCTTAAATACTCGTTAGGCTCTATACTAGTGAACAATTCACCTAGGAGCATGAGTTTCAATATAATATGAAGAGCGGCATAGGCACTCATCAGATTTTTATATATTCTTCAAATTCCTTGCGGAATATGGCCATATCAAGGTCTATTACTTCCGATGTCGGGTCAGGTAGATAGACTTTTACAATTTTCGCCCTAAACTAAAAACCACCATCAACATTAAGTCCCCTGCTTAGTACGTAATAGTGACATTGTTGCAGGGTAAGCACTAGATGGTGAAAGACGAAAAAACAAAAACAATAAGATGAAGTAGATAGATGTTACCAGAGGTATATCGCTTGGTTTGAACTTCCCTTGCAGTCGTACTGGTGAAGCAGCTTCTAATCAGGGGCAACCAACAACTTATGACTCTTGCTCATCAATGGTAGGAAAAAAAGAAGCGTCATGTCCGTTCAAGTCCTTGGATCTCAGCTAGATTCTATGAATCCCGTTCGTATGAACGAGTGGAAGAAACCCTTCCTGGATTTAAAGTTTCGTCGGGTGTAAAGGGAGCTTATGCTCTTTCCTGTTTTGCACGAACATCAAGACCCACCCATCTTCATGTATACCAAACAACAGCAAGGTAAGTCCATCTCGTCTTGCTATTCTTAATGTGAGTGAAATATCCATGTTTAATTCGATGTGATTGACTTTCTTAGTTAGCAGCGGTAGAGCGAGTATCAACAACAACAAAGCAACCTGGGAATATTTTTGCTACTAAGACACGCCCAATATGGGGCGTGTCTTTGGAATTAATGATTCCAAAGACACGCCCAATATGGATGATGACTTCTTCGAAGTGTCCTATACGACTGTTAGGACTCATCTTAATCACGTGATGACTCTTCTTCCTGGACCAGAGGGTGTAGAATATGTACCATCGATCTCCACTGGAATGTGTAATTTCTGTCTCCAGCCTCTCCAGTAAATTTCAAAATTTTCCGAACTCCGTTATGCTCGATTGCGAGAGGCCTTGAATTTAAGTTGTTGGTGGTCGTATGAGTGGTATCCTCTAGGCAAGGTGAAGGCAGTCCCCGTGGGAAATAGGTTCTGTCAAAGAGGATTGCAGGTGGCACTCGAACATCTACAGTGATCTCCAATTCTTCGGATGTACGTGTATGTACATGTTTTGTTCTGTTTGACTGGTTGAATTGGCTGGATAGCTTTGAACTAATCTTGCTCAAATTCTTTCGTAGTTTTAATGCTTTGAGAATATGAACACCCTTGTTGGATTTGCAGGAGTTGCATGTATCAGGGATGACGTTGCAGGAAAAACCGAGAGGTAATGGAGGCGACCGACGATGTTGAGGATGTGACTGCGCCTCGACCCTCAATTTGATGCTCCTCATGTAAATCACGTGTTAATGGGGGTTCAACGTGTCAAGAAGTATGCTGAATTGTACGCCAGAATATTGAAGAAGTATAGACACATTTCCATGACCAAATGTGTAGTACGAACAGGCACGCTGCTTCTGGATGAGTGATCGAATATCGGAAGTATCCTCAAGACATGTGTGTAGATTTCGAATTTAATGTTTCCTGGTTATGTGAAGGGATTTCCAAAATCCGAAATTTGTGAACTGAAATAGATAGGATTCCTTCCATGAATCTCATTAATCATAAATCAGAAATTGACAAACTATCTCAGGTGTTGAAATTGAAGTAGGATACTCTTCGGGATATAAAAAGTGTTTTCTATAAAAAAAAAATGAAATGTTGCTGAATGATTTCCCTTGAACGCCTTTATTTCCTTCCCAGGACTTTGGATAGACGAGACGTTCCTTTGTGGTTTGATTTGGTTTTGAACAGGTAGGCGGCTTCTCTTGAAGAATATAGATTTTTGTTTTGTGAAAGAAATGGTGTTTCACTGAAATCTTAACTGCGAATGTAAATTGGTGCAAACATTTTGGATGAATTGTAAGTATTGTATGAAAACAAGGGAATACTAGGGAAATGGAAATATAATGTTTCAGGAACTGATGGAAGCTATCTAGTGTGTATTTCTACTCCTCCCAGTTGTCAGTACCAAGGAGTTTGCAATAGTCACCTTGTTTAATTTTAGAAACTAGGTAAGCCTCCTGCTACTTGACCTCTGGACCTCTTATCCTCGATTGAAAATTCTTCTAAACATTTGAAAAAATATTGACAGGGATCAGCTTCCTCTTCACATTGCCTAGTCGCAGTTGGGTTGACGATCGGATCAAGTCCCCAGTTCTTGGTGAGATGAGGATTAACAGACTGTAAAAGAGGTTGTTCGAGAAGACTTACTCGTGCGTTTGAGCCTCGGGATATACGATATGGCGCTTCTGGACTTCCCTTCGTAGTACCTGCATTAATCAACGCTTTTCCCAACTCGACATCTCTAAGATAAGCAGTGGTCAAGAGTCCCCAGCCGCTTATGCAAATCATGTCTTCTAGAGAGATTTAGGCCTGGGGGCAGCTTCATCGATCGAAGGTAGTCGCTTTCCCGATACAACACAATTTAGAGCGGAAAGATATCTTGACGTTGTGCCTTGGAGAAATAGAGAATTTCACACACATGTTCCATGGTTGACTGCATAGTTTTGTAGACAGAGTCCCCAGAAAGCATGCAATAGCTTCTAATAGGAGGATGGTATTTGTATACTCCTTCAGTACCTAGTTGGAGTTCCCCTGAGTCAATCTTCTCCTGGAAGATGTGCTTCAATTTGTTGCAGTCACTTGTAGGATGGTTGACAAACCTATGGAAGCGGCAGTACTTGGGATCTTCCATTTCTTGTTTAGTTGGAGGACGTTTGACACGAGGTAGATTGATGATGTCATCTTGTATCCAGACCTCCAAGAGGTCAATCACCTCTTCCATTGGAAAGGGAAAATCTTGGAATGGTGGAGTCTCATTTGTCCTACGTGAAATGGGAGTCGGACGCTTAGATTATTGATAGTTTTTCCCCGGATGCTTTCTCTTTCCACCCTCACGAGTGATTAATTGGAGGTTGGGTCTTTTATTGGAAGGACACCTGCTTTCCTGAACATCTTTACGAGTTTCTTCATTCTGGGAAGGTTTGGATCGACTGAGTAAAGCAGCATCGGATCTCTTAGCAGCTTCTGATGCAATATGGGAATTGATACTTTCTAGGAAGGACGCACATAATGAAATCAACTTTTCATTGCAAGGACTCTGATGAGATCGTGTTAAATCCTACGAGTCTTCTTTCTGAGTTTGAAGAAGCATCTCTCGATCTTCATGAGCAGACAAGTTAGGTTGGTGGCTACTTTTCCATTCAACACAATCATAGGCTTCATCTTCCTCACAAGGAATAGGAATATGAATCTTGGAAGAAGGACTACTACCATCAGTATTGATACAAAATGGATTGTTGGTGGCGTTTCCTTCAGAATGAATGCGTGTTGGTTCCTTCGATAGTTGATCCGTGAGGACTTTCAAAAGCGCAGATACTCCGTCATGCGTCTTGAAAATAGTAGCTTGATTCCTGACAATATCATTCAGTATTTTCATCAAATCATGAATAGTTGTTAAATATCGAGACTCCATAGCCTCGACAAGGGTTTTGAATGTAAGAACGGATTCATGAATAACATGTGAAGTATTGTCAGTGCTAGGAGAAGTAAAATTGGGATTGAGGGTTTATGAACCATTCCTAAGATCAACCATATTAAGAATTTTAGGAAATTGAAAACAGAATAGGGAAAATGATTTTTTTGCAACCGAGAGATCAATCTTCCACTGTGGTCGCCAATTGTTTGAGGGTAAAAGCTGATTCTGCTGTTTTTGGTAATTTGGGGTGTGCTGATGAGAAACGAATTCAAACCCTAAAGAAATGCACTGCACGGGAATGCTCTTAGGTTCGAGAAATCAATCTGTAAGACTCTGGCATAAACCAAGAAATGGTCGTTCCAGATTCAATTCAGTCACAAGGTGAATGAGAAGGGTTGATCTTAGGGAGGGAAGCGGAGAAGGTGTTTGAGATCAGAGTGTTGAATTATGAAGGTGTGTCTATTATTTACTTTTGTATTAGAAAGTGGTTTCTCGCTACTTGTATGTTGATAACACTAGTTTTTATGTGTTGTGTTAAAATAGGTTGAAGAACCTATTTATATAAGTCATCTGAGTGCAACCCTCATCTCGTAGTAAGTGGAGGAAGTTGAGTGATGGAGTAGTGGGGTCGTGTAGGTGATTGTCACACGATCACGTCTTTACCCACTTCCCTTATCATCGTTAACCATCCATGCCTCCTGACACATTCTCGTCACGGGCGCGTTGCACGCCGCACGCTGTAAACCGCCAGACCAATACCCCAGTAAGTATCCCCCAGTTTGTGACATGTTTGATGTCTCGAATGAGTGGGTCAAGTCGTGGGACCCGCCACAAAAAATAGCATACGGTGTTATCAGGTTAAATAACTAAGTTATGTATGGAATTGATATTCATGAAATATCGTGTATGCTCGATGCTTGTAATGCATCGCTCTTAAGCAAGGAGCTCAAAACAATCGATATGTATGAAGCATCTTTGTTTTAAAGCTTGATTGAACAAGTCGCGGATTAAGCGTCTTAAAATGGAAGCACGTCCAACCATCTTAGAGTGATCGTTTGGAGGCTGCATGGGCGGGCCACCATCTGGTCGATCACTCCCTATGGCAGAGTGGCGGACGGTAATCATTGAGACGCTTCACTGATCGCCTAACTTTTAATCCAAGCCGTCCGACCAAGCTGGCAAAGTTGGACGGACGAGATGATTTACGACACATATTTGGTGTCGTTGATGGATTTTAGGGTTTTTAGAGGTGCGCAACATCCCCTCTTTGGCTTGATCGAATCCAAGCACGGGTATTAATTTTGGAAGGACCGACCAGGCATGCGTGGAGACGGCCCGCTGGCGTGCATGTCTACACCTCTCGGTCCCACAAAGATTTGATCTAGGCCACTCAATTTGACCGGCAAAGATGAGTGTTCGTGATCAATTTGCGACAGAAATACATTGCCGCAAAGGTTTAAAAGCCGTGTGGCATGCCACCTTTGGGCGTGCGTTTCGAGAAGCCGAGCCCTAGTCTGCATAGGCCGGTCGATCACATGCAAAGGTGGGCCCACGAAGATCACGTTGATATCCTTAGGACCTCTTGAGTCTATATCTACACCCTCCGTTTAGGCTGGCGAAGATGGATGGTCATGATAGAACTACGACAGATGTGCATTGCTGCAAACCCTAATTAGGTTTTTGAAACAGTCACGCCCTCGTGACTTTGGCCAAGCGGTTTGGCACGCTGTGAGCCTCCTCTTGGGAGATAGATCACGTGGGGCCCATGTTGGGCTGACGGTGAACGCATGTGCACCTTCCTGATGGTCCTAAATGCGATCTAAGCCATCCAAAAAGGTTGGCTAAGTTGGATGATTGTGATCGATTTAAGACACTAGTGGACTTCCGCGACCCTTAGAAGCATCACGCCTACCATGGTTCGAGCAAACGTTTCATTGCTCCATGGCCTTGCCGTGAGGAACCGATTGGGTGAAGGAAAAGTGGGCCCGCCAACGTGTGCGTTAGCGCTTCCCTGATCACTCATGGGATGATCTAATCCGTCCAACCAGGCTGGCAAAGTTGGACGATTGCGATAGTTTTAAGACTGCCCTGAACAATTTATGCTCGTCGAGCTTTATTTTTACGCAGTGCGAACGCCCACGTTTGGATCGGCGTTTGAAGTGCTTGTGAATAAGCAGAAGACTACTCGATTGATTAGGGCACTAGTGGGCCCGTCGGTGGTCACTATAGTGATTGCCTAGTTCTGCTAGGAGTAGTCTAAGTTTGTTAAATCACGCGGCCAAATCTTGTGGCCGTGATTATTTTTTGAGACTGATGTGAACAATCCAGATTTTCCTTAAGGAATTTAACGCGTTCGATCGCACAACTTTTAATTAAAAGGTGTGCGAACGCGCTGATCTCTTTGTCAGAGGGTGGTGTAGCCTTTGTGAGTGTTTTCATGCAGGTCTCAATACTGACACTTCGGGAGATTCATGCTACTCTGTTGCGAACGAAGATTTAATCGTCATGTCATGCCAATATTGAGAGTTCGCTGGGGAACATAGCATAGGAAAACACTAGGCAGGCCATGCATTAGTGAATAATGCTGGTGCAAGATAAAATTTATAGAATATTTGGGATTGTTGCTACATGCACCATTCTGAGTAAATTTTATACACATAAATATATTGGATTTCTCAATACATATATGAGCGAAGAGGCTTATGCACTCAACACTTTTAAATGGCTCCATTTCATTAGTGAATAATGCAACTAGGAGCTTAAATACTCGTTAGGATCTATACTAGTGAACAATTCATCTAGGAGCTTGAGTTTCAATATAATATGAAGAGCGGCATAGGCACTCATCATATTTTGATATATTCTTCAAATTCCTTGCGGAATATGGACATATCAAGGTCTATTACTTCCGATGTCGGGTCAGGTAGATAGAGTTTTACTATTTTCGCCCTAAACTAAAAACCACCATCAACAGTACCGTTGGTGGGAAACTAGATAATTGCGGTTTATCTTTTGTTTTCTTTGATTTGATTGACTAACGCTGATTGAACTTTGATTGCACCTAGTTTGTTTATGCCTGAGAATCTTCTCTTCTGATATAATATTCACTCAAACTAGTTCAGAGTTTCAACATGGATCTTTAGACTGTTGTTAGTTCTAACGACGATCTTGTGATAATCCATTGTTAACAGACTCCGTTCTGTGTGTGATTGATCACAAGAGATTCAAGTGATTGTGTGTAGGTGTTTATTGAAGATCTAAGAAGATTTGAAGATGAAGAAGATATTGAAGATTTCTGATTTGTGGGTTCATAATCTTTGGTGTGCACAATACTTGTTTCGGTAAAAGAGGATCCAATTAATAATCGGTTTATCCTTGTGATTGATTGGATTGATTAATTGAGTAGATCGGCATCAACACAATTCTTTGGATTAAGAGTGTTGTTGGCTTAATCTTAAACGATTACTTCGGTAATTGAACATAAGATAGATCTAAGGACCTGACGAAGGAGTTTATATTAAGATAAACGGAAGAGCCTTTGTCCGACTCATATCACTTGGTTGAAGAGAGTTGATACCAAACAGATTTTTTGTTTCTTTACTGTTTAGAATACGAACCAAAGGAATTGTTCCAAGTACGTGACTTATTTATAAGTTGGAGGCGTGGGAATACAGACGGAACTAGGTGAACTATAGGTGTAGTTGCTTGGTCTCAACTATACGAAGTTAGGTGTAATTTTTTGTAGCGGCTTAATCCTGAGAGTATTCAATTATGGACAAGGTCCCAGGGTTTTTTTTGCATTTGCGGTTTCCTCGTTAACAAAATCTTGCTGTATCATTTACTTTATATTTCCGCATTATAATTTTTTTATTATAATTAAAGTAAACTACACAAACGTTAATTCCTATTTACTTGATAAGTGAATCCTATTGTGTTTGGTTAAGTCCGAACCTTTTTATCAATTAACATACTTAGTTGTTGTATTATATCGATTTGTATCCATAGACGATCACACGAAGTGTGAACCGATTAGTTGTATTGTCTCGACTCAGTCCATATAAAATCACTTTCGGAGAAAGGACTTATAGGTAGGAAAAGTTTTAGCTTCAGGTATATTTGGGTACCCTCGCCTTTTAAATTGGTATTAGAGCAGGAAAACACGAAAATATCTAACAATCTGTGTTTGGTGCGATCCAACTTATAAGAATGAACTCGAGTTCTCATGAATCAACTTCAATTAACGTACCACCAAGATTTGACGAAACAAACTATCTATGGTGGAAATCTGCTATGAAATCTTTTCTTCAATCTCAAGACTTTAATACATGGCTATTAGTCGTCGACTGTTATAATTACCCAATGGTAGAAAATTCGGAAACTGAGTTTAAATGCTTAGTGGAGTTTTGAAACGAAGAAAAGGCTCTTGCAAAGCAGAATTCAGATGATTTGAATGCTATAATACATGCCGTAATTCGCAACCTACAACATCATGTATCAACATGTCAAACTTCGAAAGAAGCTTGGGATAACCTTCAGATTGTATTTGAAGGAAACACTTCAGAGAAAGAAGCTAGACTTCAAACTCTTATGTTCGATTGGGAGAACCTTCAAAAGGATGACAATGACACCTTTGATGAGTTTCATCTTAAACTCACTGAGATAATTAATGTCTCTTTCTCTCTTGGAAAGACTATCTCTAAAAAAGATATAGTGTGCAGAATTCTCAGATCATTGCATCTAGATACGATTCTAAAAAACATGCAATCATTGAAGCCAATGATCTTTCGTCTCTATATAGAAGTTCCCTTGTTGGAAAACTGTTGATCAAGAAAATTTGTCTAAACAAAGGGACAATCTGGCCTATAAAGTCACGAAAGGGGTTCCGACTCAATACTCGGAAAATTCCGATGATCAGGAAGATCTTACTGCTGAAGATGAAGCTGAACTAAATTATCATTTGTCTCTTATTACTCAACGATTCAAGAAACTGTTGAGACATCGAAAAAGATAATCGCATATGTCAAAAAGTAAAAATGTTCCTCCACATAAACGTGAAGACACCTGGGATGATGATGTTATACCTCAATGCTACAAGTGTAGAGGCTTTGGCCATATTTCTCCGGATTGTCCAACCAAGGACACACAGTGGAAAAGAAATGCTTACACTGCCACTCTTGATTATTGTCCTGATGAGAATAACCAAGTTGATGAGATTGATCATGTTGCAACCATTGCAGAAGTCTATGATTCTGAAATTCTTTCAAACTATAGACACTCAAGAAGAGTTTACCCCTTCGATTTTCGAGGAGATGTTTCCATATAAAGATAAAAGAACTCACCTTCTTAAATCCAACATTGTTGAAATGAAATCATCGCTTAATCAACTCAAACAGAGTTTTCTGAATGATAAAGAAAAATTTAACAAGCGACTAAAGAAAATCGAAGTTACTCAATGCTCCAAAGAAGCGCAAGTGTCTAAACTCATCACCGATATTCAAGATTGTCAAGATGAGATCAGGAAGTTAAAAGCAGAGAATCAGGAACTGAGAGACAGACTCAAGTACCTTGAAAAATCATCACCATGTATGAATGATTTAAGAGACAAGAAGGTAAGGGTAAATAAATCTGAAGGATCTAAATCCAGAAAACGTAATATTTCTGGTGATTGTTTCTTGTGCAAGCAAAACAGTCACTTTCAAAGGAAATGTCCAAATACTAAACAGAGAGAGACTGTATAAAACCAGAAAATCAAGATCTAAGCCTAGATCGAAGGTCTCTTCGAAACAATAGAATAAGCTCTTCGAGCATCTCACAACGAGATTAAGAGATGCGTCTAAGAAATCGTTGAAATCTTCAAGGGAAGAAAATTCAACAACCAAATTATGACAGCCGAACTGGTTATCATGAATCCTTACTTGTTACCCTTGATAGTATATAGTAAGGATATAGATGTAAATATTTGGGTAAAAATATTTCTAAAATTGATTTTTCGGTTATGAATTTAATTAAAATAATATTCTCAAAGATCTTTGAGAAAAAAATAAGAGGTAAGATATCTTACTTCATTTTCATAGAGTTCTGACAAAATGTCTACCTCTAGTTGCAGTTCTCGCAAAACCGAAAAGGTCTGGACTATATTGTTTTCGAACAAGAAACTTCGTCTTGAGCCTTCTGATGGCGATTCTGATTCATCTCAAGAGCTTCATCATGATGTTCCTAATGAAGAGATCTCCTCTCTCAATGATAATCTTCTCAAGAATCTCTCACTAAAGTTAAATCTAATTTTATGTGAAGTAAGGAACATGGAAAAGGATTTAAGGAATGAAGTTAAAGAAGTCAATGACAATGTTGTGAGTCTTGAATCAAGACTTGTGACTATAGAAGATGATTGGAATCCGGTAAAGTTAGCTGATCCGGTTTCAGTTTTGGAAGAAAACTCTAAAAAGTCAATTTCAGAGTTTCAAAAATGAAAAAGAATAGACATCAATTTTTGATTTCTTTCATTGAGTGTATTGGCCTATTAATGAATACTATTATGAATAAAATTATTTGATTGGTAATTTTTCTTGTGATAGTTTTTGGTTTACATAGCATGTGCTTGAATGCTTTTATCTTATTGCTATGTATGTTTATGGGATGTTTGATTTCGGTTTTACTACCTTAATATTCGATCTCATATGTTGTGAACCCTTGTGGTTTGGGTGAATTTTTGATTTTTAGCAGGATTAAGTTCTAGCCCATGTTGGTAGGCTTTATCAAAGAATCATGAGGGTTCTGGTAGAAACAATATGTGAAAAAGTCACAATATGTTGAATCGGTTTTGGTTTAGCATAAAAGCATATGTATTTCGAAGGTTTTCAACTTTTGCTTGCAATTGTTAAAACCGATTTTCAACCTTTCTCTGGTAAAGGTTGGTTGTTGTTATTCTTTTGTTTTGCATAAGGATGACAACATGATGATATTTGGATATCAATTCTCCCTGGACGAAAATACAAACATATTGGAGAAGTGAATGTGAAATTTGAGGTAACAATCTTGTTAGTTAATTGTTTTCCTATTTAAGAAAAGCCTGGGTTTATATTATATATATTTATTGCTTTTGCTTAACAAAATTTCGGTTCAATTGATGTTTATTCCATGATGTGTGTGTGGATGTGTATGATTCAATTGGTTCTGGTTAAGAAAAAATATTGTTATCATGCTTTATTGTGTGGTATCAATTGTTTAGGCTTACAAAATTTCGATGCAGTTGTGGTGCTTTTAATGTCTATGTTGTTTCAATTGCTTCCGGTTGAGGTGAATAATTTCGCAAGTTGATTTATGTTGGTTTATATGAATTATTTATGGCTTAACGAAATAAAAGGAGTATGTGATGAGTTGTTTAGTCCAATTCGATTTCGGATAAGAGAAACTAAGTTAATTCTGATCTTAGTTAGACTTATCGAAGTGAGATTTCGGTTATTCAAGTCTAATCGAATTCCTTAACAATAAATGCTAGTTAACTAACCTAGTACTTGTCTTGTTTAAAATTGAAAGGTCTAAGTTTATGGATAATTAGAACCTGATGAGAAAAATAGAGTTATCTTTATTTTGGTCTTATCGAATTAAGCGATTGTTTTTGTACAATAGATTTAGCAAAGGGACTAAGGTGCTTAGTTGATTTTTGTTTTTCTAAACTAAATTGGAAAAATTGTTTCGGACAATTGTTTCCTTGGTAACATATCAAAATAAAACTACTTGTAGTTTCAGTTTTGATATTGGTTATCAGAACATGATGTGTGCGTGCCTAACTCTACAGGTTGCAAGTCTATTTTGAGATTTGTAAGATTCTTTTCGTGTTGTCCTTTATTTTTTCGTTTCTTTGTCATTTTGTGACAAAAGGGGTGGAGAAATATATGGAGTAAACAAGTGATATTGGCATTGATTTTATATTGATTGGTATCGCTAAAGAAAAGAACATTGGTGCTTGAACGTTTATCTAACGAAAGAGTGAAAGCACAGACTAAGGGGGCGTAACATGTCATATAAATTGGTATAACAAAGATGTGCGGATTGAATATCTACCTATCTTCCTTAGGGGGGGGTATTAGCTTTGTTATTATAATGTCAACAACGGCATTTTCAAGGATTGAATGTAAGCAGTTTACTGTGCTGTTGAATTTGGGAATCAAGCGTATGTGTAATGAATTCTTGTAATTTGTTTATCCATATGATGTAAGAGTTTTTTCACTAAAATTGACAAAGGGGGAGATTGTTAGAGCATAGCTCGATTGAACCCACCAAGCGTTGGTATGTCAAGTTTGGTTGTCATATTTTAGTGAATCAAAACTCATGTTAAGATTCGCTTGATTATGTACTAGAGTCAACTTCGTATAGGTTAGCTTGAAAGTATTAGGATATGAAACATTACAAGTATTGTGAAGTATTGAAGATGTGAAGAAGCAAGGAGATACAACGACAACAATCATCCTTCCACTTGAGGTTAGTGATATTTGACTTGAACTGTTTCATTCCCTAACGTATCTTTTAAGTCGCGCATGTTGAAAACAAAACTGCGAAGCATATTTGAACTCTAAATAGACATAGTATTAAGGAATACAATACGAGGTTTATTGATTAACCATTAAACTTTGTAGATAAGACATCGCCATAATCATTTGAATGCTATGGTGATTATGTATGGGTATGAGGTGAGGATTTCATCCTAGGGAACAATGTTTTACATGTGTTCTAAAGAAGTAAGTTCATAAACTTGTTTGTGAACCGAAAAGGAAATTGGCAGGTGTTATTGGTTTTGTTATTCATTGCATATCTTATGAACAACCAATATGTGTGATTAAGTATAACCGCGCACAACTTGCTTGTGTTCTTGGTAGAACTATTCACAAAGGCCTGACTTATGTATTGGTATGACTTTTATTAGTGAAACCGATCTTAAGTAATCACCTGAGATGGTATGATCGGGTTTGTGATTTTATGTCTGACCAAATATGGGAAAGGGGAACCGATCCTAGTAAGAGGTGCAGTACATCACAAAAGGGAACCGATCCTTGTATGGGTGCAACAAGGTTTATAGCAGAAAGAGGAACATATCCTATGAACATGTGTGCAACACATTTTTAGGCAAAGGGGAACCGATCCTATGGACATGTGCGACACATATAAGTTAGATACTATATATATGTGGGGAACCGATCCTAGTACCTAGTCAACCGAATTTTGGAAAGCTAGTGTGACTATGCACAGTACTCACATGGAAGGTAGAACCGAAACTTATTTTGGTAGAACCGTTAAACCCATGATTGTGATTGAATGCTTATTTGATCAATCACATAGTTCTTTAAAGTCATATGAACCAATTCTAAACTTGTTTGGAAATGTGGAAAATCGGTTTCAAGGATGTAACTGTGAAAGAGAACTTACAAAGTAAGGATGTCGACATACTTTGAGCACGTGCTATGAATGTTTATTTCTTTAATTGTTCAAATTTATTCCTTAATAACTAAGGGAAGAGAATCCCAGGATCGAAACATAAGTAAGTTAAGAATCTTTTAATTAAGGTTATTAATTTCATTTTGTAGGGAAGTAAACGCTTATCTTTTGGAACTTCGTAAATACGACATCAACATAATCTTGTATTTAGTTACTTGATTATGTGTAAGATATATGTATGATTTCACCGTAGGAAACAATATTTTGTAACATTTTTTTAAAGGAAGTACATATATAAACTTGTTTCATAATCGAAAGAAAATCATGATTGGTTAGGTTCTTTATTGAATATCTTTTGAATGACCAATACAAGATGACAAGGTAGAACCTATATTAAATTGTTGAGATTTGAGGTATAACCGGTCATAGCCTATAATTTGTAGCATGTTGGGATCGGTCAAAAGCTACTTTGTGAAGCATGGTATAACCGGTCACAAGCTTCATTCGGAAGTTAGTTGTAATCAGTCACAAGCCACCTTTTGGAAGCAAGGTGTAAGCGATCACAATTTAATTTGGGAAGTTAGTTGTAATCGGTCACAAGTTACTTTGGAAACTAAGGTGTAACCGATCACAAGCTAACTCGGGAAGTAAGGTGCAACCAATCACAAGCTACCTCTGGAAGCAAGGTGAAAACGCAGGGGGTACCAAGACATACCAACAAGTTTTTCTTAGGAAATATGTATGGACAAACTCAACATAACTCCGAGAGTAAAAACTCAATCAAGGAAAGTGCCTAGAGTTATATTTCTTTCTTTCTCTTGTTGTTAGACCGTTTACAGGAATAAATCCATGAACCTAACTACAAAGAGAGTTCTTGGACGGTACCAAAGACCAATGTCCAAGGATCAATCAAGTATTTTACAACTAACAAGGTTGGACCTAGCTACTGAGATTGATCAATGCACAACCTGTGATATTACAATTATAAAGATAAACAATATAATGCGGAAAAAGAAATAACACAGACACCAGAAGTTTTGTTAACGAGAAACCGCAAATGCAGAAAAACCCCGGGACCTAGTCAAGATTGAAAACAACTCTGTATTAAACCGCTACAGACACTAGCCTACTACCAATTAACTTCGGTCTGGAATGTAGTTGAGCCCTAAAAGGATATCCACCGATTAAGGTACAATTGCGTTCCTTACGCCTCTTGAATCTCGCAAGACTCTGCGCACTTGATTCCCTTAGCTAATATCACCCAGAACTAAGAGTTGCTTCAACCTCAATTGAAGACTTTAAACCGAATCTGCCTCCCACATATTAAGCCTATAATTGATTTACTGATTTACGATTTAAACGGATGATCAGATCAAACGATAGATCCAGGTGATGGAAATCGATAGCAACTTAGACAAAAATCTGGCTATCCTCAAAATCCGGACTTATGCAACACGAGGTGCAGCCTAGATTATTATTCACCTCACAAGTATAAAACTTGCGGAATCAACAAAGTATGAGACGAAGAGACTCTGTTGATTACTATCTATCTTGATCGTTGGAGCAAGCTCTACAAACAATCAAGATCAGGATACTCAAGTTATCAAGATAAAAGATAACTGGACCTGGCTTCACGAATCCCTGTGAAGTCTTTATAGTCGCTAAACCCTAAAAGGGTTTCTGAAGAGGAAGACTCTAGATACAACTAGGACAAACCAAAAAGTAGTGTCGGAATTCAAAGATCCAAGTTGCCAAGAGTTCCCCTTATATAAACTTCAAAGCCTAGGTTGCTTTAGGTTTCAGCTAAGATAACTTTGGAACCAAGAAAACAATATCCACCGTTAGATGAAAGATTTGAATCTTAATCACATATACAAGATATACACAATGGTTAGGTAAATCATAACCGAACCATGTATAAAGACTATGTTCAACATGGTTAGACGAAACTAGCCGATTTGAACTTAAAAGCTTAACACTCATTTACATCTTCATTAAGACATTACGGTTGAGTCACAATCATGTGATCAATTGAGTCTAGTGCTAATTAGATAAAAGATCAAATGAAAATTACTTCATAGAAGTAATTTAATCGCAATTAAATCATCATCGACATAGTTTGTACTTCCAACTGAGTCATTAGATAAGCCGAGAATTCTCCGAGAGAATAAATACCCTAAGGGAACAGACTCAGACAGATCTTTAAGACATTCTGGTGTATATAAGTTGATATTTTACTCATGTACTTGCAATCAGGTTGCTTCAAACACAGACTTATTAGGTATTAACGTGTTTGGCTGCTCTGATACTAACTGAAAACGCAGGGGGTACCAAGATACACCACCAACCTTTTTTTAGGCAATATGTATGGAAAAGTCAACACAACTCCGAGAGTGAAAACTCAATCAAGGAGAGTGCCTAGAGTTATATCTCAATTTCTCTTGTTGTAGAACGTTTACATGAATGAATCTGTGAACCTAACTACAAAGAGAGTTCTTGGACGGTACCAAAGACCAATGTCCAAGGATCAATCAAGTCTTTTACTCATAGGAGAAGCGGTGAACCCTTTGGATGAATGCGGTGTAACGAACCTGAATGCGATGTAACGAACCTGAATGTGGTGTAACGATTCTGAATGCGGTGTAACGGTATGTAAGTGGCGGCACCATCACTTACAAATAGCACCACCGTCAAAACAATTACAATGAAGGCAAAATTTAAAAATTATGTATGGAGGGATAAGTAGGAAGGACAAATAGGTAATTTGGTTAACATATTTAACAGTGAGTGATCCCTTAACTCTCTTTTTAACGAAAATGTGACCATTTTGTTAATAGTTCGTAACAGGATGATAGTTTTGTGAATCGGGTCCTAATTTTAAGACTGTTTTGTACATTTTCCAAAAATGAACTTATCAAAAACAAATTAAAAATCCGTAGGAATTAAAAGAGAAAAAGTTTTTGTTGTTGGTGGCGCACGAAGCATGGGCATTTATATACACAACTTTCTTTCTTTTGTTCTCAGAATCTCAGTAGTACTCGTAAGTGAACCCAAATATCTCAGAATCTCAGTAGTACTGGTAAGTGGACCCAAATATCAGTATGACGTAATTAAGAACCGAAACAAACACATCGAAAACGCGTGGAAGTCTCTTTCTGTCCAGACTCCAGACTATACTTGCCAACAGGACCGACTCTGTCCACTAAACAACAACGTGAAATGATGTTAACCTGCGGATACACTTTTATTTACTTTTATTTCTTTCACTATTTTTTTTATTTTTTTTCCTCTTGTTCTCTTTTTAATTTTTTATATATTTCATTACCGGATTTTCTTTTACTCAAGCCAAATTAGATGCATAACTATACCCGGACCGTAACGTTGATATGGCCACAGAAGGAGGCACGGAAGTGAACCCTTCTACGACACACAAGACCGAGTTACTTGAGTTGATAATTCTGTAATTGTTGACTCTGGTTGTAATCTTGATTCAATTGACAATTCTAATTGTTGACTTTGATTTTAATTAATTTTAAGCTTAGTTTGATGAATCGATAAAACCGTTATGAAAAGCCGAAACCGATAAAGCCGGTCCGGATCTGTTTCAAACTGAACCGAACCCAACACTGTTCAGTTGCAATTATAAAAGGGAAAACTGTGACATGTACAGTTAAGTCGGCGATTGCGCCTAAAAAACGAAGCTTCCAACTGTTATGCAACCCCAACTATAACCGCGGCCTTAGATATAATATGGACCGATGCATAATTTACTAATATGTAGTGTTTGTTCTAAAATTAGACATGTCAAAGGCATATATCGTGTCTCTTGGTCTTTTTTGAGTTTTATCCTTCATCAAATGGGTATTCATGGACACTCTCACAATTTAATCATGAGCTGTGTTACTTCTCCAACATTTCCTATTCTATTAAATGGTGCTCCATATGGAAGTTTTAAGAGTGGTAGAGGATTGCGTCAAGGGTATCCTCTATCTCCTGCCTTATTCATCATCTGCTATCAAGGGCTCTCACTTCTAATGGAGAACCTTGAATTAAATGGGCTTTACAGTGGTTACAGAATCAATGTTCAAAGTTCATCAATAAGTCATCTGATGTTTGCAGATGATTTATTCTTCTTTGGGAAGAACTCTGATTCAATTGCGGATCATCTAAAATATATGTTGGATACTTATGCTTCTTTTTCAGGACAGATAATAAACTTTATGAAGTCTTCCATTCACTTCAGTAAAGGTACCTCTGCTCCTAATAGGTGGTGTGAGGGAGATGGAAAAAGATGAAAAGTACTTAGGCACTTATCCTTTGAAGTCAGATTGCAGCATTGAGACTTTTGAACCACTGAACTCTAAATTTGGTTCAAAACTGGCAAGATTGAGAAAAATTTTCGTCAATCCAGCGGGAAGAACTGTTCTCTCAAAGAGTGTTCTATCAATAGTCCCTAATTATACTATGGGTACTTGCATTCTTCCTAAGGGAGTCACAAAAGAAATATCTCGATCTCAAAGAGCATTTTGGTGGGGACATGATGTTAACACACGTAAAGCTCATTTCATTAAATGGGAGAAGGTAGAAAAATCAAAAGAAGACGGTGGTTTAGGCATTCGTAATATGAAATTTGTGAATATTTCCCTAGTTGCGAAGCTGGTATGGAGATTCCTGACAAATACAAATGTAGTTTGGGTGCAACTTTATTCAGCGAAATATCTACAACAATCTTTTTTCTGGGACTGTATTTCAAAACCTACGGACTCCAACACATGGAAAAATATGCTATCAACAAGAGATATTCATAAATAATTGTTGCTGGTTTTTAGGATCTGGAAACAATATACGTATTTGGCATGATCCATGGATTCCGGGGATACCAGGTTTCAGACCATCAAAACTATCAAATTCAACGGTGGACGTCACAAGGGTTTCTGATCTTATTAATCATGAAGATAAGTCATGGAACTTGGAACTTCTTTCTCAAGTTTTCCCTCAAGACCAAGTCGCAACAATTTTGAATATCTATATTCCGTTAGATACTGAGATAGAAGATAAACTTATATGGCTGAAAACTCCTTCCGGTGTCTTTTTTTTAAAATTTGTTTACAAGCTTCTAATGGACAATACACCAACAAGTTCTTCAGAAGCAGAATTTCCATGTAAATTATTTTGGAAAAAGATAAAGATTCAACCCAAAATACAGATTTTCATTTGGAAAGTTCTTCACGAGGGTCTGGCAGTATATCATAATCTCAGTAAATTCAACAATCAAATTACTAGTGCATGTCCTTTGTGTAACTATGAAGAAGAGACGATATTCCACCTTCTTTTTGAATGTCAATTTTCAGTCGCAGTATTACAGGAAAGTCCAATTCTTATAGAAGTATTGGCTGGTTCGAGCTTGCGACAAATTATTCAACATTGGCTTTTATACACTGATCAAGGTATCATGCTGAATTTAGGTTCTTGCATTCTGTGGAATATACGGAAGATGAGGAATGATCTAGTCTTCAACAACTCTCAACCATCTGCCTCTCAGTGCATTCAGAAGGCCTTACAGGATTTCAAGATATTTGATCTTCATAATGCCTTAAATTGCTGCACCAATATTGCAGTCAATGAGAATAATGCAACTTTATGGGAACCTCCTCCAAACTGTGTAATCAAAGTCAATGTAGATGCAGCTTTCAACCATGGAGATGCTGCAGCTGCTGTCGCAAGAGATTCTTTTGGGAACCAGCAGTGGTACAATTTGTTTTAACACCATATCTTCCACAGTGGCAGAGGCAAAAGCTTATGGTTTAGGGATCCAGTTGGCAAAACGACTTCAAGTTTCCAGAATTGTCGTGGAAGGGGATACCTCAGACATTCCCAAATCTATAAAAGGGAGTACAAATAAGATACCATGGAGTATTCGTTCAACAATTCTCTCCATTCGTGATCACATCAAGGATTTTAGTGAAAATAGTTTTACTTCAGTTCCTAGAGATGTAAATGCTATTGCACAGGATTTAGCTCAAAGTGCAATCTCTAATAATGTAAACAGATGGTGGTTCCATGATGAACCACTTAGTTGTATTATGCAGCGTCTCATCTTGAATGAGGATTAATTCAATGAAAATTTGTTTCCTTCAAAAAAACAAAAAATAATAATAATAATAATAATAATAAAATAATGTAGTGTTTGTAGCGCCATGGTTAAGAACTTTATGAAGACATAAGTATTTGTCTCATGGTTGTTGGTTACATTTTATACACGAATGGTATTGACGAATGACGATAGAGTGTTTTACAGTTGTTGACTTGTTGGTTGACTAGTTAGTGGTGGAGGAAGCGTGGGCATTTGTTGTTGGTGGTGGAGGAAGATTTCTTCAGCCGATTGAATCGAACCAAGTAAGTCGATTTTTGCGTGATTATTAGTTTTTTTCTTTTTCTTTTTTTTTGGCAGTATGCTCAAATCTTAGATTAACTTTTGCATGCATTAATAAATGATGATTTGTAATCTGATTTGAACGATACCCATTTATATCAAGATCATTAAATTAGTTCAATGAAGTGTTCTAAGAATTGGGTACTTTATGTTCATTTGTATCGAATTGAAGTATACCTTGAAATTATTATTTCAAAAACGAAATTGAGCTGAATCAGTCCATTAGATGGAGTTTTAGAAGAACGGGTGTCTGTTAATCGTTGTTTGATAAAATAAATTGGAGAAAATATTAAGAAATTCGATAGACAGATTAGATTAGATTAGATTAATTTTGATTATGATTATAGAGAGACGGGTTGTTTATTTTTCATTGTAATCTCATATATAAGTTTTGATGGTTCAGAAATTCATTTCCCTGAAATTACTTCTATATCATGGTTGAAACAGAGGGCAAATTTTGAAACAACAAAATTTACGGCTTCAGTTAATGAAGAAGTGAGAGTTCCTTTTATAATAGAATAAATAGATTTTGCATAAATGTTCGTGGTATAAAAAACCTCTTGTTATGCTGAGATCTGGCCATATAAAAAACCTCATATTTTTATATGTAGCCGGTATGCACTGGACGAAGATCTATTTATGGCTTTTACCCGCGATGCAACATTAATCTTAGACCGTTTTCCTATGTATTGGGAACCAATGCGTTCTATCGATTTCAGCTATAAGCTTGCGGGTGTCATAGCATCAGCATCATCAACCAAACATAAAAAGAAGGAGATGCCCAGACAATTCATTTCTTTGATGAAAAGTATCGTAGTCAACAATTAGAATGAAGTTTTCCCAGCCAATTGTCAGGAGAAGATTGTAGAGTTCAATCACTCTGATTCTGCAGATTACACCATAGCCATACGTCATCGCACGCATTATCCACAAGATACACCTCAACAACAGGTTTTACTTTTAACTATTTTACTTCTCTTTATTTTGATAAATTCTTCATTGTTTTTTCTTATTTAATATATAGACCATTTTATCATTACAAATCAGTTTCCTAATAATTTTTTTGTTTTTGTGAAAGAGATATTAATTGAAAGGTTTCCCGAAATATTTCTCTATTCGAAATCTTCTGTTTTGTTTTCTTATGATCGACAACAAAACGATTTACACCATTAAAGACCTTGAAGCTTGTTGTGCTTTAGATAACCAGTAGATATAGTCATATACGACACATTACCTTTGTTCGCAGTTGCCTTTAAAACAGGTAAATGATGCAGCTTGTAAGTTCCTCTAGTCAGTAAAAGTTCCTTCGCATCTATTACCTTAAGAATAATATCCACCAATGAATTCCCCACGGCTGCAACCAAATATTCTAGCCAAATGGTAAGCATAATCACCAAGAAAATAGAGAGTACCCATAACCTCTGCTGACAGTAGATCAAGTTAGTCGCGATACTCCCTAACTTTTGTTGTTGCTGAAGGTCGTATAAATAAACTGCTGGCAATGAACAAGATGGATCAAGAGCAAGTCTCTCAACAAGAACAATAGTCTTTAGCGGTTGTCTCTTTCTCCACTAACAGAATTGTCATCATATACCAACCAGCAAACATCTTATAGAAGTTCTGATTGTAAGAAAATATTCCTGAAAAGGAGGCATTCTTGAATCCTTCCAGTACCTCATTATGCATACGTCTTATGTCATCAGCATAAGCTTCTCTGTCTTCAATAATCTATTGGTCCTCCATGAGTGTCTTTGGATCAAAGACAGACTGTGGATGACACACATACACAACCTCAAAAGGCTCATTACTAGTAGTGCAACTGAATGAGTTGTTACCACGAATCTCACTGTTTAGCACAAACAGCTCACAAGGTTTAACATGCTCTCCTATAGAACTTTGTACATAGTTTTCAAAGCTTGTATCCACTACCTTAGCGTGCACACCACTTTTGTGATAGGTTCTGCTTGAGTAGCACATGTCCGCTCCAAGCTTTCTTTTTAAATCTTCACCCATAATATTCCTCCTCCTGGGGTTCAAGAGAATTCGCCCCCGAATTCTACTTGTATAATTTTCGGAACAAGTTTCCATGTGACAGAAATTTCTCTTATACAAATCTGAACATGAAGTAATAATTTCTGCCGGACGTGAAACTTGGGTTTCATGAATGGAACATTCATAATATGGTAGTGGAATACCAACACACTTTGATAGATCCTCCATTCAAAATTTCTACCGGTACAATTTTCTCTACAAGTATCTTTACGACAAGCCTGTGTTAAGGCATACAAACCGTGTGACACATAGCACACGGTTTCCCTTTAGAGTTTGTGTTATGTTAGGAAAGTGTCTTTATTTAGAGTTTGATTTTATTAGGTTAGTACTTTGAGTGATCTTCAAGTTTGTGAACAATATAAATAGGCTGTTAAGACATGAGAATTAATATACAGAATTATTATCAATGTAGACGTTTTATGCTTCTGCGTTTATGCTCTTATCTCTCTATCTCTCTTGATCGATCTTTAACTCGGTATCAGAGCGGTTGATCCTCATGTCTTCCGCTATCTCTACATCCTGTATTCTTTCCTCCTTTTTTTCTCAACCTCGTTTTCTTTTCAACAGTGACACTTCCTTTTCGTTCTTCAAAAAAAAAAAAAAAAACGTCAATAATCACCAGAATCCTCCATCTCGATAAGGTTCCATCTCCTCCCATTCCTGCCTGCTCGTGTTCTTCTCATCGTGAACAACAGTCAGCTCCATTTTCCCTTTGTTGTCCAACTCGAGCTCAAGTCCATCACCATATTTTGATCATCAACAAACCTTCATTCTCTTCATTAGTCGTCAACAACATTGTAAGCCCACCAGCCCATTAAATCCACAACCAATCTTCATCGATCTTTATCTTCTATATCTCCATGCACTCAACTCTACTCGAACTCCTCCTCGACTTTTGGTTCTCTTTTCTCATCTCCTCGACAGCTTGTCCCATCGTGCAAATATTATTCTTCTAGTCTCCATCAGTTCACAGCAAACATATGCCTCTCGCGTTCTCTTTAGTTTCCAAGTTCCATCGTCCCATCTCTTCTTCTTAACTTCTCTGTTATGTTCTCGAATTATTCTCCGTCAATCAAAAGCAGCAGCATCATTATCCCTGCCATGCTCAATGATCAATAATGGCTTCGCCACGTCCCTCCTACCAGTAAACTCATTCTCTCTGCGGTCTTGTTCGTCTCTCACCATTGCTTAGCTTTCCGTTCTTTGTTCTCATTCGACAACTCCATCACAGTCCTCCATCTCTGTCATAATCAACTTACCACATGATCGATCTTTAATTTGGACGTCATCCTTATCTCTCTGTCCCACTTTCCATAAACTCGTCCGTGTTCTTCCCATCTCGTCATCGAGCTTCTTCTCATCTTTGTTTCCTAAGCCCACTTATCTCTCTTCATCACCATTAGTTTAAGCCCATTACCCACCAAGACCACCAAGCCCAAATCGTTCAGCTGCTTCCAGCTTCTCTCGTCCAGCTGCTTCCAATTTTTCACGTCCTCCTACTCGGTCCAGTCCATCTTTAGCCCAACAATTTTCCTCCCTGTCAAGCCAGCTCGTCCAGCTGCTTCCAGTCCTCTCTTCTCGGCCCAACATTGTCTCAGCCTTACAACTCACGCACAGACGCGCTTCTTCTTATACTTCTCGGGCGTTTATTGGCACCGCACTTCATCAACAACTTTCATGGCCAATCTCATTCGGTTTTTCCAATCCCTAAGGCATACATCACACGGTTTCCCTTTAGAGTTTGTGTTATGTTAGGAAAGTGTCTTTATTTAGAGTTTGATTTTATTAGGTTAGTACTTTGAGTGATCTTCAAGTTTGTGAACAATATAAATAGGCTGTTGAGCCATGAGAATTAATATACAGAATTATTATCAATGTAGACGTTTTATGCTTCTGCGTTTATGCTCTTCTCTCTCTCTCTTGATCGATCTTTAACTGCCTCTTCCATTTCCTTACAAGGATCTGATCTGAACTCACGACAGTCAACAGTACCTAAAGCTTGAGATCACAAACTAAGATCGTCTACTAGATATGCAGCTTGATTCTTGTAAACAAAATGAGTCTGGTTTACCGGAATATTTACTATGCTAGTCTCTTCCTCATGAAAGTATCAACACTAGGAGATGTAAGAAAAACTTCATCTTCAACTTCTTGGTAGCTGTCTTCCTTGATAAAGGATTAATACCAACAGAAGTAAGCAAAACTGTGTCTTCAACTTCTGGACCGCAGTCACTCTCAGATTCATCATACTTCAATGCTTCATATTTCAGCTCTTTACTGACAAATTCATCATACTTCAGCTTCCCAGACGTGTCTTCATCACTAATATCCTTAACGAATTGAACTTGTTTCTTGTGCACTCTGCTTGTAATCTGAGCAGCTGTTGTTGATGTGCTGGTTTCCTTTGTGCTCTTACTAAGGTCACGTTGGCGCAACTGAAACTTAATTTCATGATAAATATGTTCTTCAAAGACCTGATTTGATACAAGAATTTTACCATTCTCTTTTATATGAAACATGTTGGCCGAGTAATATGGAAATAGTAAACATGTGTTTTTTTGTTTTATATACTTATTTTTTATATTTCAGGAGCAGTTGCTTCCACATCCAGATAAAGTTTGGGCTAAATTTAACAACCGATACCCTCACTACTTGATCAAAAGTTACAATGTTGTCGAGCGATTCTTTGGCAATGCTGCAAATCGAACAAAGTGGAACTTGGATGGTATTATCAGAAGTGACTTTTTCAACGACCTCATACTTGCTCCAAAAACAGGTGGTGTTGCTCCACAATCAGGTGGTGTTGCTCCACAATCAGGGGGTATATGAAATTGGTGCAAGCCTTGTGGAGATGCCGTGCACTATCTACCATTGCTTTTATGCTTCTGCCTGGTTTCTTCACAGTGCTATCTACCATTGCTTTTATGGTTCTGCCTGGTTTCTTCACAGTGCTATCTACCATTGCTTTTATGGTTCTGCCTGGTTTCTTCAGTGGTTGCCGATGGTTGTTTACTTGTTTCTATCTATGTTGTGATTTCCACCCAGTAGGAGCTTCGCAATTATCTTGTTGGATTGTTTATTTCATAGACAAAGACATAGATGTTTATTAACCGAGTGTAATAGCTAGTGACACTCTGGTGAATCCTGGTTATATCCGACAATGGATGTTTAAATTGAAGTACAGTTTAATTGCTGGTTTCTACTGATTCCTTTTATCTCTTCTAGTCAAGTTGTTTGGTAGGCATTGGATTATTGACAACTGCTTCTGTTTATGATTCCGCCTGCTCTTCCCTGTTTGTTGCTGCAGTTTGGTTTTGATTATGTCTACCAATTTAATGTAAATCCAGGTTCACTCATTTTGTGAGCAGCATCTCATATTGACAGTATGTTCTATTATGCATGTCTTTGAAAACACCAAAAAAAACATTTGAAATAAGCTAAATTGTGCTCTTTATGTCGTGCCAGGAGAGCTAGCACCAAGAAATAAGAACAGAATGGGATTCACTGTCTATACAGACAGGCAAAATTGTCCAGAATAACCCAGAACGTGGGGGAAAAATTTGTGAGACTGGGGGTTGCAGCTGAAACTAAAACTTTTAAGAAAAGAAACCTCCTGCTTCTTCTTCTTTGCAACATAATAAACTCAATCAAAATTTAATCCTATAAGCAAATCTAAAAAGACTGGCAAGTGACAACTAGCAAAAAAAAAAATCACAACAGGACATGGACTTGTTTTTATTGACCGTTCATTTATCCATTTAAGTAAGTTCATTTCTTCATTCCAGTTGCTTCTTTCACAGTATCAGCAGCTCCTTGTGCCTTCTCCTTCATCTGCTGGCCGGCCTACATTTCATACGCACAATGCAAAATTAGTAAAAAGGACTACAAGCTTTCCACAAACTTGAATGCATTCTTCCTAACAAGAGGGGTCCCGTGTCTAGCTTGTCCCTGTGCCGTCGATTCTTTCGAGTGCATTTGGAGGTAAACTGTGCGACTACCATCTCCACAGGCCCCAAGGATTTGTTGGCCAACTTGAAGTTTTAGGTTACATCAACAAAACTAAAATGCTTAGCCTCTGGGTTAGTTGGACAACCTGTTGGCACCATTCCTTTGCAGATTGCATAGCGCCGGATGCCTTGTCCACCATTTGATCCTTCTTTACCTATAAATAAAAAAAAATATGAGAAAGATCAAGGATGATAAATTCAAGTTGAGCAAACACTTCCTATCAGAGAGACATTTACCTCAGCCTGGCCCTTGGCCTCACCAGCATTGTAGCTCATGCTTTGAGAGTGGTCTGCCATCTTAACTTTGAGTAATTTACTTCTTATTTTTTTTCCTGGTTCTTATAAACTCTCCAAATAAATCTGATTCTCAATATTAATGATGTAGAACTCAATCACGGGCATGTGAAATTTATAGTTTTCTTCACCTCTGCATTTTGTTGACACGTCTTGTTCTAACACGCGTCATGAGCAGTCCTAGCATCTCCACCAATATTTTTACATGTGTGAAAGTATTATTCCGTGATTCACCAGTTTGTAATACTCATTTGCCGTTTGACGAGGGACTGCAACAGTTAGCAACTCATAAACTGGATGCAAGATCAAAAAGATAAAGATAGCAATGAATGCAAGGTTTTGTTGTCGACATCTAGACATAATGCAACATTGCAAAAGAATGCAATGTCATCAATGTTAACAGGCTAGAACGTCCACCCAAGTGTAAAATGTGGACGCATTAGGTTAACATTGGTCAAGAGACCTTCCTTATTAACAGAATGCCTTGATTAATGAGCTTTTGCAAGATGCCCTTTTTTGGAGGTTTATAAAGTCGAACATATTTCAAGGGACTGGTAACTTGTATTCTTGTAAGGTCTGAAAATTGGCACAGCTTTAATGTTTAGATTATCCTTCCAAGCCACAGATAAACACACCCAGTTTCTTTCTAACGAGAGTTTTTAACCAAAGAGGTAAATCATGACCCCAGAAAATTGAGATATGAAGAGTCTAACATCTTTAGCATCTTTTGCTAGATTATCAGCCACCTCAACAGTCTACCGCTGATTGCATTCACTAAATTAGGATAGTTCCCTTCTAAGTGATGGTTGAGAATCAGCTTTTGCCAGGCCAAGTTTACAGCTTCCAAAGCCGCAACTGCCTCAGTTTGCTTTCCATCCTGAGCTGCTGCAGCGAGGCACCCAGCTCACCGATGATTCCTACAATATTAAACATAAAGGACAATTAGCACCTAAGGCAGAGAATACCTTAAAGGAAAACATAGTAAAATTCTCACTAAAGAAGCAATAAAGTTAAAGTTTGTTGCAACTTTTTAGTTCTGTTTTTCTACTTGTTATTCTTCTATCTATGATACTGGTATCTGGTTACTTATCCTTTCTTCGCCGCGGATTCTGGAAAACAACCACGCATATTGATCAACCCATGTTTATTTTTACAATGTTACAAACGCAACTGCAGCAACCGAACATGTCCTTGGGGTGTTTTCCCTTTATCTGTATCCCCAAAGATTTTCAGGCCATCTAATGGAATCAAAACACTAAATTAAAAATCTTTTACCTTTGTGTGCCAAAAACTAAAAAAGGATACGGTTTCCATTTTCCCAATCAATGAACTATCACTCAAATCATCAGTAAACAACCCAACATCACAAAAATAGTTTCCCTGACTTACATGGCTATAGTTAAAAAAAAATTAAAAAAAAAATCCAACATGAGAATATATAAATAAATCCAATACGAGACAATGAACAATCGTACGCCATACAACAGTTCAACCACCAAATCTGAAGAAACAACATAACCTATTAGATGTAACCATTATAACTCATTATGAAAAGTGATAAATCATAACATTAGTTTAACAACCAGTAGGGCTACCAGTTACACGGCAACGTTAAAACCAGATGAATTTTAAAAAAATTCTAGATAGATTACTTCATATATGCAATCCACTATGCACATGATTACTCTAGGAATCCAGTTCAGAACAAATAGATCAATGCCGGGGGATCCAATTGTAGTTCTGGTGATGGAAGCTCTTTCCTTAACACAGGTTGGGTATAAAGTGACAGCCTGTTTATTTGCCGCAATGAAACCTTTCAATGTTTGACAATGACCATGGTTGGGATTATGGTTAGTATGGTTGGCTTATAAGATGTGCGGTGTTTCTATGGCAAAAGACATGGTTGAGGTTTTACAGCACTATCATAGTTCTGGATAACTTGCAGTGTGCAAAGAAAGGGTGTTCAAGACTACTGTTGTTGCTGAAAAGCTTGCTCCTGATCCACCTTGTTTGTTACAAACAATGAAGGTCTATAACCTACCTTAACAGCAAAGGTTAGACAGTATCTCAACTAACTTGATATACCGTATGCAGTGATTCTGGATAGTTTCCGTCTTCTTGAAGAGTTGTATTACCCTTTAGTTGAAAGATCTGGTTGCAACCCTAAAGAACTTGTTGGCAGATGTTATTCTTAAGGTAATAGATGCCAAGCAACAACTAGTGAGTAGTGACTAGAGGAACCTGTTTTAAGTGATACAACCAACACGAATAATGGGCAGAACAAAGATACACCATATGCTATTCAAAGGTGTAAGGAATCACAACAAGGAGTTCAGCGGTTTTTTGTTTTAGATCGTGGGAAAGCAGCAAGAATATCACATAATACATTTTTATGTGAGCGTATGTGCTTATTTAGAATGTTTTAATAGTTTCCATCCTTTAGGAGAGCGTTTCAGTCATAAGTATTGTGTATATTTTCCTAGGGGTTTCTTTCTAGTTTAAATAGTCAATTATCGTGTCCTTTAGAAGATGACTTTTTATGATATTTTTCTTAACTTTATAATCAGTTGACTATAATAGTGTATTTTTCTTAAACTTGATTAAGCTTATGTCATACGAAACAGAAGATGCACAGAAAGTGAAAGAAACAATAGTGGTTAATATAGCAGAAGAAGAACTAACCTGATAGTTAATGTCTATCAGCAACTGAAGTAGCACCATCCACAGGCATTGGAATCTGGTCCTGAGCAGTTGGCAAAGCGTCACATTCATTTTATGATTCAGAACTCTCTAGCTCGACCATACCACCAGCATCATACCATTATTTGAAGTCAACCCAATAAGGCCGTCGTCCACTATATTTGCCAGCTGCAGCATACTACATAGAAATGGACTCTCATGATTAAGTATCTCTTACAGCAATATTTGTAATATACAAAAAAGGTGTATTTTCTCCGAAAACTGACCCTGCCTGAGTAGATTTGAAATAACAGAGGGGTAAATACATAATTGGCCTTTTTCCTTCATTCCCAAATCCACTAACACAGATTAACAACCCCAATTTTCATATTCCAATTTTCATATTCCAATTTTTTAACCAACCCCGGATTCAATCAAAAACAAACGAAGTTATCAAAAATTATGTACCTTCCCAAAATCCGCGGTTTCATGAACACGTACTTTCAAAAATTCTATATCTTTTCCAAAGCTCTGCAGGTGAGGCGGATAATCCCCACATTTTACATTGTCAAGACCTAATTTTTTCAATAAGGCCTCCAGTTGGTCACCCAGAATCTTGACAGCATCAAGAGGTAGGGTACGTAATTCAATGTTGTCCAGAGCCTCTTCTATTTCCAGGAGAAGTTCAAAAATTTCATCTTTCAGATCATCTTCGTTAGAAGTTTCATCTTTCAGATCATCTTTGTTAGAAATTTCATCTTCCAGATCATCATCGTCAACGCCACATTCTGCCGCTGCTGGATCTCCACCGACCACTCCTGTTTCAAATGAAGACTATGCCAATTAAACTAACTTCAACATCAAATCAAACGCAGAAATAGAGATAGTTAATGTCTGCCAGCAACCGAAGAAGCACCATCCACAGGCATTGGACTCGGGTCCTGAGCAGTTGGCAAAGTGTCACATTCATTTTTGAATTCAAAACTCTCTAGCTCCTCCATACCACCAGCATAATACCACTTTGTGAAGTACTTCCAATTAGGCAATCCATCCCTATATTTGCCAAGTGCAGCATACTACATACAAATGGACTCTCATGATTAACAATTCTAAGGATTTTCACTTTTTCATATTCCAAATTTTTAAGATTCAATCAAAAACAAACAAAGCTATCAGAAATTACGTACCCTCCCAAAATCCACGATTTCCTGAACGCATACTATGGCATATACTATCTCTTCTACAAAGCTCTGCAGGTGAGGCGGATAATCCGAATGTTTTAGATTCTTAAGACCGAATTTTTCCATTATGGCCTTAATTTTGTCCGCCGGAATCTTTACAGCATCAAGAGGAGGTAGGGTACATAATTCAATGTTTACCCGAGTCATGCATATATCTTCGTGAAGTTCAACAATTTCATATTTCAGATCATCTTCTTCAGAAATTTCATCATCATCGTCAGAGTTACATTCTGCTTCTGCTGCTGGGTCTCCACCGACTGGTTCTCCACTGAATTTCCGGAACTGGTTTCCATGGGTTGAAAAGATTTGTGGTGGAAAATTAAAAGTGTGGTGGAATTTTGAGATAACTATTGGTATTAGGTTTGAAGAAACGGATTATTCGAGATCAATGAAGAAGAAAAAGATAGTTTTGATGCGGTTTCTTCTTAAGACCAATCTGTACACACAAAATACCCAATCTTAAAAGTTGTTTCATTATTTTTTCCTCTCAACTTATTGTTTTGTTCTTTTACCGCTTAGAAAAAATTTACTTTTGATTTTTCTTTTTGCTTCGCACGGTTATATTCACACTCTCGCATTATTGACACATTTTTCCTATTAAAACCTAAATCTTAACGAATTTCCAAACCCGACGAGATTGAGGTATACCCAGATTAATTAGGGTATACTCATTTTATTCCTATCCAAATTAGTGTGCTAAGGGGTGTCTAAAAAGTGTTAAAAGACCAAATTGCCCATACTAAAAAACCATGCCGACCAAAACATATTAAAAAAAAAATCAAAATCTTTCTTCTACACCCTAACTATACATGTGAAATCAAAAACAAAAAAAAAACGAAGAATTAAAACGAACCAAAAGTCGTCACTCGTCAGGGTATTTTTTGTCGACCTTGCCGACTAAAATATAGTCGGCAGGATATCCATCTCTATACCTTGCCGACTATATTTTAGTCGGCAGGTTATGAAATTAATATCTTGCCGACTAATCATTCATTTGTAACACCTTCTCTATATGTCAAAAATCCTATACTCGGCAGGGAATTTGTTTATCGACCTTGCCGACCATAAGTGGTCGGCATGTTCTTCATCCGCAGATAGAGCTGCACATGGGCCGGTTCGGACCGGGTTTTTGTGGGAACCGGTACCTGTACACGGAGTTGACCGGTTCTTCAATTTGAGGACCTGTACCTGTACCTGGACCTGGACTTGTACCTGTCCCGGTAAGACCGGTCCGGTTCCACTCCGGTACCGGTTTTTTACCTGAATTTTAACACACAGTCACACACAGTAAAGTAACAACCTAAGACTAAGAGTCTAAGACTAAGTTCAACATTACAAAGTTCAAAATAACAAAGGTTTAAAACATCACAGAATAATAAGTGTATCACACTTTAAGTTCAAAGTTCAACATTAAAACATAGTACTAAAAACAACATTTCCATAAGTCTGCGACAAGAAATGAAAAGAAATCCTTGCAAAGGATGGGGGACTTCTCGAACAATTGGCACTGGCTGCACTGAGTCACTGACACGGAGTTTACATCAAGCTTCTTTTAGCAGAGAATCCCATATGGCTGCAACATGGAACAAAAAAGTAAAACAAGAAAGTAAGCAAGCAATACAAGAAAACTTGAAAAGTAAGTTCTATTAAATAGAAGAAAACCTAATATATTACCTGCCTCATCTTCAACAACATCATCAGGTATATAGTCACATAGAAGATCAAGAGCAATGGGCTTTTGAAGAAAGCTTTGTGTACAGAGCAATGCTTCGACTGTCCTTGTAGACATAGAAGCTCTCCATGGAGTCAGCACGCGCTTCCCGGTGCTAAAAGCTGATTCAGAGGCCACTGAAGACACAGGCATGGCTAATATATCTCTTGCCATGTATGAAAGTATCTTATACCTGCTTGCATTAGCCTGCCACCAAGCCAATATGTCAAAATGGTCAGGTTGACCTATTTCACGCATTCCACCTTCAATCACATCTGTCAAATACCTGTCGAGCTCAGTTGTTCTTGCCTCTTCAACACAACTTGGGGTGTCCCAATGTTGTTTCCTCCTTGATTGAATTCTAGCAAACAGACCAACAGATTGCACACTAACTGGATAAGCAACAGTATGAGCATCACTACTTGACCCCTCCTCATGAACTGAATACAAGGACTTATAATCTTCAAAGAGTTCCTCAAATTCTAATTTCACCTTTCTCATAACTCTTTGAACCTCCCATGTATTATTCTCATACAAACAATTAAGAGTAAATTCCAAACCCTTTTGTTTCTCTCTTGGATCTAACAGATGAGCAATAAACATTACAGAATTCATTGATTCATACACACCCCAATACTTATGGTACTTAGCACACATTAGACGAGACATACGAGCAATAAAAGGATCTGATGCTACATTGTTTCTAAATTCTACTAATTGTTCATTTATGAGTAACAATTGCCATAAGAACATATGAGTAGTGACTTGTATAGATGCAGAAAAGTTGACAGTAGCATCGAAGAATACCTTTAGACACTTCACAAGACCTCTAGCATATTTCCAATCTTCTTGATAAGGAGCATGTTGACGAGGAATCTTTTTCTTTTATTCTGCTTTGCCTTGATCTTGCTTGTTGGATCCAACTCCTCAACCTCATCTTCCATAACCTCAACCTCTTCCTCTTCTTCCATATCCTCAAACACGTCTTCTATGAAAACATTACTAGCTATAGCTTCTTCAATATCAGCATCAGTAGGTAAAACAGATTCTTTTTCTTGCTCAAAGATAAACCTCTGTTGAAAGTCCTTATCAATCTGTGCTAACATTGCAAAAACTTTTTCATATTTTTCAGCAGCATCTAACATCAAGTAAGTGCTATTCCATCTAGTATACACATCTAAAATCAGAGATTTCTTACAATCTACCTTTGCTAGAGAAGCACATTGTTTAAATTTTTCGTGCCTAGAAGGAGAACTAAGAACGTATTTTACAACTGACCTTATTCTTCTAACTGATACATTAAAGAGCCTTACTGCATCTTTTATGACAAGAGCAAGAACATGGGCTGCACACCTCACCTAGAGAAAGAACAAAACAAAAAGTATACTGTCAAATTCAATGCTTAAAAATGCAGCAAAAAAATAAATATTTGACAAGAGCAAGAACATGGACTTACATGTAAATATTTGGCTCTAATTGGTGATCTTGTCCAGTCAATGACAACATTCTTCAAATGATCAATAGCTACTTTGTTGGCGCTGACATTGTCTAGAGTGACACCAAATACATCTTGTAGACCCCAATCCTTCAAACAATCCACCAGCTTCTCACCAATTGCATTACCAGTATGACCTTCAACTTGACAACATGAGTATTCTCTTTTATAGTTTCCAGTTCTGATCAACATAGTGAACGGTTACACAAATATAATTATAATTATTTGGTGATGTCCATGTGTCTGTTGTCAAAGATACCCTCTGCTTAGATGTCAAGAAATAAGTTTTTAGGTTATTCTTCTCTTCTATATAGAGCTTCAAAACATCCCTATAAATTGTCATACGCCCTGGAACCTTGAACCTAGGCTCTGCCACCTGCATCATTGCCACAAAGCCTGACCCTTCTACTGCTCTAAAGCTATTTCATCCTTAATTATCCACTCAACAAGAGCCCTTCTTAACCTATCATAACTGTAAGTACATGACACAAGTTTACCATCTTCACCTGGCTTTGGGGGTGGCATCAACAGAGTTTGTTGTCCTTTTTCTACCTTCTTGTTAGGATTCTTTGCACATCTATTCAAATGCTTCCGTAATCCAGAAGTGCCATGTACATCATTGTCAGCAGCATATAATCCCTTGCAATGATGACATTGAGCTTGAGTGTCACTTACCCTTGTCATCTCCAACCAAACTCCAGATCTCACTTTGCCATACTTCTTTTTGCTTGCACTAACTTCAGTTGTACTTGTTGGTGTAGTTTCAGCTTCATTTGTGTGAGATGAAGCTTGAGAGGATGATCCAACTTCTGCTCCAATAGTTGTACTTGTATTTGGAGTAGTCATCTAACAAACATTAACAGTAATAGCAGACATTGGTCAGGTGTTCTAAGTGCATTAAACATTAAACTGTCAATGATTCAATGTCATCTAACAAATATTAAACAATAATAAAACATTAAAAATAAGCAGTAATAAAATAGGCATTGGTCATAAATATTAAGCAATAATAAACATTTCTGCAATGACTCAGGGAGCAGACATTGGTCAACAATAATTGTAAGCAATTCAGTTAAGAAACACTGGGATTAGGAAGCATTATGACCCTTAGTTCTCTTGTGTGAGAAATTCTAATGCTCAATGTTTCATTGTGCCGTATGATACTGCATTCACGCATAGCACAGTGGACCCAAAAGAATAATCTTTGACATTTCTGCAATGATAATAATGTAGCAAAGTGGACCCTAAAAGAATATGGATATTGTACAGTACACCCATGCACATGTGTTTTTGGTATTTTAATACATCACATTACTGTTTACATCAAAAAAATACGACATGATTTCACCAAACTCATCTACAAATTAATGCCACCAGTTGATGTTCTCGACAAAAGTGAAAGAAAAAAAGAAAAAAAAAAGTTTATTATGGTCTTACACTAACAGGAGCAATGCCATCAGCATCATTGGAATCATCTGGTGCTTTGCGCTTCCCCATTTAGCACCTCAAAGGCCTACAAGGCTGCAACATATCAGTGATTCAGTGCAGGTAATTAACAAGACAACAAGATAGAGAAACGAGAAAGGTTTTCAATCAAAGCATCTTACAAGAAACTATATGAGAAACATTACAACATTAAGTCTACTGTCAGTGATCAAACGCCAAACAAACATTAGGTTCTACACACTGATTTCTCATGATTCTATATTTTGATTTTGAATGGTAATATTTGCTAATATGTTCAATCCAAACCTAAGTTCTATCCAAACCTAATTACAAAGACTAATTCATACAAACCCCTTCAACTGAATCCAAATCATTCACCACCCAAATCCATATCAACAGAACAACTTTATCAATTGTATTTACCAATACTAGATCTATTTCTACATAAGAACACCAACAGCAACACCCAATTCATCTTCCTCCCAAAACAATCCAATTAATTCTTAAATACAACCTAAAACCCTAGTTTCTAATTCTCCTATGCAGAACCTTAAACTATCAACCCAAATTCAATCCTAACCAATTCATCTTCTTCATCTGTGGATTCCAAACAGTCACCCTTATTCATACGAACCCTAATTTTGGGTTTTTGGGAAAACAGGGGAAACCCTAACTTTCTACAAACTCAAAAATTAAACCTCATGCAAAACTCTAACTAAAAATTTACAGAAGACTCATCTTTAATCTATCAGCACAAATCAACTTCAAGGAAAGAAATCAATCAATTCAGAAACCTAAATAATCTTACCCTTTTCTACTTCTTTCAGAACTCAAACAACAGCATCAGCGTCACTGCGTCAGTGCGTCACCTTATTCGTTAAGCTTATTAAGAATCTTTGTTTACTTTGTAGAAGAATCAGTAAACAAGAACCCAAGAAGATTCAGAAGAAAAACAAGGAAAGCAAATTTCTAAATTGAGAAAAAAAAAGAGAAAAAAAATTGAGATTCAAGCCAGGAGTCCAGGACTAACCTTGAATCTGTGGGGGGTGAAAATTGATACGTATGAACAAAGAAATTTCACGATCTATGGTGCATGTTGTTCACTTGTTCTTGTTCTCTTCTTCAGACTCTTCAGTGAAGGAGGAGTTCAGATCGGGAAAAACGAAAAAAAATAAAATGATATACCCTATGTTTGAAGATGAGACTAAACCTACAAGGGATGGCTAGGATGTAATATCCTAAAAAATATCAATGGCTCTAATTTACCGGGTATTTCGGTCCGGTACAGATCGGGAATAGGCCAGAACCAATACCTGTACCGGTCTGTTCCGGGTATCAACATTCAGAACCGGTACCTGTACTGGCTACTCCGGGTCTGGGTCGGTACAGGTCCGGGAATTATGGGTTTGGAGCGGGTCACCGGGTCTGGACCGGGTCTTGTGCAGCTCTATCCGCAGACCTTGTCGGCCAGATATAGTCGGCATGTTCTTCATCCGTAGACCTTGCCGACTTTTCATATTTTTAGAACTGAAAATGTTGATTCCTTCTATAATTTTGAGTATAAAATCGCCCAGCAACTCTACAATCCCATATTTATAAGTGTTTGGGTAGTACGATTTCATTTCCGTTACAAGTAGAATTTAAAAAAAAAAATCTCAAAAATCTACTCACATCCATGAGTTCAATCTAAAATAAAACCTAATTTCAAAATTTAATCTACTAATTAAATTAATTATCCTAATCACATTTATTAGTGTTAATTAATCAAGGGTATATTAGCCATTTTTGTAAATATGTGGATAAGGGCCTTTGTGTTTTACTTCAAAATGACCTCATTTTGTCTCATTTGATATACCCCAAATAATTTGTGTATATCTCAATCAAGCCAGGTTTCCAAAGTAGAAATTCACTCTCTTTTTTCTCTTAATCATTTTTTTGGTTTTTTCCTCGGTTAAAAAATTTACTAAAAAAGCCAAAAGAATAAATATAATTTACAAGAAAGGAGGTTAGAACTTACGGCTAATATGAGGCTACCGATTTTCATTATTATGTTTTTTTAGGATTATGTTAATGTCGTGCGTTTCCTTAAGCCGGAGTGTTACATGGTAAAATGAATTTATGGACATTGGAAAAAGAAGCCAAAGAAGTCTTCGATATGGTAGATACTACAGGGCTGTTGGTCGCTGATGGTTGATGTTGTAGTAAGATGGTTCGTTCAAGACTTGTGAAAGCATATTTTTTAGACTTAAATTTTAGAAATGATAATAATAAACTCAAATAAAAAGGTGATGTGAATACTGAGGAGAGACTGGGGCTAGAATTCCACCATTGGTCGATATTAGTGATTTAATAAAAAAATAATTTCGCAAATCAATATTCAAATTGATTCTAATAGTATTGGTTAGACATGTAGATTTTTAAAAGAATAGATGTTAATCCAAGCATAGAATATCAAAACTCTAAAGCAAGCATATTTTATCAAGAGAAAATACACCTAACTAATCAAAATCATATAATCCATTTTTAGTTCAATGCAAAAATCATAATAGAATTGCTATAATTTATTTAAAATAAAGATATATCACTTTTACCGAAACAACAACTTCCTCCATCGCCCCAAGGATTGGGTTTAGCTCTTCATCATGGAAACACGCTCAAAGTTCATTTTTATTGCTCAAATGGTGTTTACAAAGATGAAATGGGAGAAACAATGATAAAACCGAGTTCGTAACAGTTTTATTTGTTACAAACTGAAAAGAACGATAGAACAGTACTGTCGTTGATTCTATAACTCTACGACCCACGCCTTGTGTCGTTACCACTGTTGAAAAACGACTGTCTTGGATGGTCTGTTCTTCGTGTTCTTCAGATGAGCAGCAGCAGAAAAATATTTCTGGTGGTTCTGATTATCGCCTCTGTCTTCTCCAAAACTCTCCCAAACTCTCCGTCCTCGACTTTACTCCTTAGAAACAGCTTATATAGCCTTATGGTACCGAAAATAATCTCTAATAACTCCAAATATTCCCCATTGAATGCGATTATTCTTCACGGCCAGGTTAGGGAATGATTTCCATTTTTGGTTTCTCCACGCGGTATTCTGAAGATAGCATACTCCAATCATGCTCAAAAGACGTCTCAGAAGAATATCTCCATGCTCTGACTCGTGAAAATCGTGCAAATATTCCAAAAATAGAAAAGTCCCGAGAATATTCTCATAGGAAATATACCAGTCCTGAGTTCTTTGATTGGTGATTATCTAGCCAAATTGGATTGAATCCAACACCCATGCCATTCCTGTGTTGACAATTAGAACAAACCCGAGTGATTTCAGCCATTGAATCTCCCTAGAACTTCTTCAAATTCCCAACCCTAATTATGTTCCGGTTTTCCCGCCATATTTATAAATTCAAACGAAGAGGATGAAGTCCCCTTAACCAGACTGGGGGTGCGAATAGAATATGCCCAACTGAGGTGCCCCTTCGTAATTGAGGTGCCCCTTATCCAAAACTGGGATTCGTTTAGCAGTTGTCCTTCAGGGGTGTTCCGCATAATTTTTCGAGCCGATTTTTCCAAAAATGTTTATTTTCCAAAAATACCTTCAAACACACAAAACACCAAAATAAGCACAAATCCGAGTACCAACAATACAGAAAATTGAGGACAACTTAGACACAAAAATGTGTCTATCAAATACCCCCAAACTTATTATTTGCTAGTCCTCGAGAAAAAATAATCTAGAAAATAAAATGACTACACTTAGCACGTGCAACAAGTCGTTAAACCGCTAGGTGACCCTAGCGGCGGAGTGTTGTCTCCGGAGGGTTTACCAGAGGTGTACCCACAAAACCTTTACTCCAGACCCTAGATATCTACGCAGAACCTTGGCAGGCACTAAAGAATCTCCTTGGTTGGCATACAAACATTGACTATAGGAGGAAGTACCTTGATGCGAAATTCCAACTGTTGTACACGAGTTTGTACTCAGCATACTATAATTCATATATAAGTGACAGAGCTCTACTCAGATAGTTTTTAGACATCATAACCGGAGTCAACCAATCACATGGAAAGATTAAGAAGATGGATAAAGAGAAAAATAGATGGTTTAAAGTGAACGGTGTTTCCCATATCTGTCTGAAGGCCTCTGCCAAGATGAACCTATCCTAATGGACTGAGATACCGGTCTGACTAATATCAACACAACTGGAAAATACAAGGGAACAAGTGGTCGATAAACCTAACTCTAGGTCAACACAACTGGCATATACAAGGGCACCAGTGGTCGACTTTTTTATTCCGGTTGGTCTGATGGTCTGGTCAATTATTATTATTATTATTATTATTATTATCATTATTATTATTTTCATGGTATCTCAATCACTCTATTCCACTCTAGCAATGGTAACAACTTGAATCGTGTGCCCCACCAAATCACTTAAAAAAATTAAAAATAAAAAATAAAAACAGAAGGATTAGGATTCAACGAGATATGGCGAAACTACCATATTTGTTTTTTAATTCTAACACCTGAGCTCTGTACTTTTTTGAATAGACTCTTTAGATGTTTCCATCTAATCAGATTGGTTCCTCAACTCCTATAACCAAGATGTTCCCATCCACTTAGATTGGTTAGTGCCAACCTTAATAAGCATAAATTTCTAGGCTCTGGAGTTTATTTATTGCAGCTAAGAGCTAACAAAAAGTTTCTTCCCCACCCCCAAAACTTAAATCTAACACTGTCCTCAATGTTCTAAAGATGAAATTAAAAGCATGAACAAGAAGAAACTGTTACCACTTGATGGATGGAAAAAGAAATAAGGAAGGATATTACCATAAGCATGAGCGTGGGTACCTCCCAGGAAATGCTAAATTTAAAGTCTTTAGCTAGACATCAAATACCTCAAAAAGGATTGTCACCTTCCAAAGTCATATATCAATAGTCGAAACAGTTGTGGGTCCATAAGACCAAATAGAGCTGACACCAGTATGAGACAACTGCACTGGTTCAGAAAAATGAAAAGAAGGAGCACGTCCTCATCTAAGGTTTCTGTCAAGACAATTGGGTTTATCTGCGGTGCGTAATTGAACTTCACATGTGTGTCTCGATAAATAGATTCATCCGAAAAACGGGTCTCTAATACCTGGGTTTCCTCCTGGACAGTATCAGGAGGATCGGGTTGCGGAGTCTGAAAAGACTCGAGTAATATCTCAGATGCACAAGGCTCGAGTCCCAAGTTAGGGACTCTAATTAGGGATACGAGACAATCACAAGAACCATCACTACCCCCAAACTTAGGGTTCACAGACAAACCTCTAACTATTTCTTGAATTTCCGGATCTTCAGAGTCCTTAAAATACTCAAGAGATTCTTCTAGTTCTCTACCCCCAAACTTAGGGTCATCATTATTCTCAGAAAAAACTGAAACTATTGCCTGAATTTCTGGGTCCATAGAATCTTTAAAATACTCAAGAGATTTTTCTAAATATTGATCACATATCTGATCTACGAGAATGGTTTCCTCAAAATCATCTAAAGAATCTACCAGTAAAGTGTCAAGCCAATTATCCTGAACCAAATCCTGAACTAAAGTGCTACTCATATTCACTTCTTCTAAATCATCGTTCTCAGAAGGTTGTCTAGTAACATTAAAGACATTTAGTTCAGTGGTCATATTACCAAAGGATATGTTCATAATCCCAGTCCTACAGTTGATGACAACGTTAGCTGTGGTTAAAAATGGGCGACCTAAAATCACTGGGATTTGACGACTTGGGTCCTGAACAGGATGGGTGTCTAGAACAACGAAATCCACTGGATAAATAAACTTATCAACCTCAATCAGAACATCCTCTATGACACCACGAGGGACTTTGACAGACCTATCAGCTAATTGTAGTGTCATTTTAGTCGGTTTCAACTTACCAAGACCTCGCTGGGTGTATACATGATACGGGAGTAAGTTAACACTAGCTCCAAAGTCAAGTAAAGCTTTATCGACCATGTGATTACCAATCGCACAAGATATGGTGGGGCATCCAGGGTCTTTATACTTAGGGGGTGTTTGGTTCAGAAGGATGGAACTTACTTGACCAGCTAAAAAGGCTTTCTTATGGACATTAAGCTTACGCTTTCGTGTACAAAGATATTTAAGGAACTTGGCATAAGCAGGCATCTGCCTAATTGCTTCTAATAACGAAATGTTGATGTTCACCTGCTTAAATGTTTCATTATCTCGTTGAAAGTCGATTCATTCTTTGTTAGGGCTAACAAATGTGGATATGGGGATCTAGGCACAAAGGTAGACCTATCAGGAATTTCTTGGGAATTCTTAGAGACTGTTTCAGTTTCCTCGTCTACAGGCTCCTCTTGGGAAGTAGAAGGTGGAACTACCGTATGTCCACTAGGCATGGCTACCTTATTATCTACCGTTTTACCACTCCTAAGGGTTGTTATCGAGCTCACATGGTTTGATGATTTCTCACCAGTTAAATATATTTGATGGACTCCCTTAGGGTTGGATTGTCGTTGATTAGGAAACTTTCCTTTTTCTCTCAATGTTTCATTTATCTGACTAGCCTGGGTTTTCAACTCGGAAATAGCCTGGGTTTTCAACTCGGAAATAGCCTGAGAGTTAGACTGACCTATTCTCTTATTTTCTTCTAAACCTTGAGCAACAAATTGCTGAAACTGCACAGTGTTATGAGTTAACAAAGCAAGAGACTCTTCTAAACTCATAATCTTCTTACCCGAAGGGTTCTGAAACTGTGCCGGAGCTGAAGGATTCTTAGTATAGCCAAAACCTGGGGGAACCTGAGAGTTACTAGACTGACCTTGATTCTGTCCCTTAGACCAAGAAAGGTTGGGATGGTTTCTCCATCCAGGTTTATAGGTTTCTAAATATGGGTCAAACTTATGACGGTTATCGAATCTAGTGTTGTTATAAATAACATTGGCTTGCTCCTCAACAGTATAGCCTTCCCAAAAAGGCTCTATTCTACCACTATTACCACTAGAATGACCTAATTCTAAGGCTTCTAACCTTTCGGCTATGGCTGCTATTTTAGCATCTGACTCATAAGATCCTTCTACCCTATTGACCTTTCCTCTACTTAGAAGAATTGTTTTCTGGGGTTCCCTACTATTTTCCTATTGTTGGGTCTTATCGGCGATTTAATTCAAAAATGTCATCGCCTCATCAAGAGTTTTATTCTCAAACCCACCTATGTATAAAGACTCAACCATGGTTGTTGTTGAATAATCTAAACCCTCGTAAGGATCTGAACTAACCTAACCATCTCTAAACCATGATGAGGACATTGAGATATTAAGTCATTGAACCTTTCTAGATACCTATATAAAGATTCTCCCTCTTGTTGAGCAAAAGTACAGATTTGTGTCCTACTAGACGATGTTTTGTGCCTTGGGAAAAACTTCTGTATAAAGGCAGATGTAAGTTGGTCATAGGTTTCAATTGACTCAGAATCCAAACTATACAGCCAAGATTTTGCTTTATCTTTTAAGGAAAAGGGGAATAACCTAAGTTTCGACGCATCATCACTAAGGTTTTTAGTTTTCATAGTACTACAAACTTCCTCAAATTCCCTAACATGAAAATAGGGGTTCTCATTCTCTTTTCCTAAAAAGATTTGGAGCATCTGTAAAGTCCCAGGTTTGAGTTCATAATTTGCCTCGGTTTCAGCTAACTTGATACAAGACGGAAGAGAGGTCCTAGTTGGGTTTAATAAAGCTTTCAAAGTTGTCATTTCTGGCACTACCAAAGGACTAGGAGTACTTTCTTCACTAATTATCAAGTTTTCAAAGCTGAAATTTCCAAAGACAGGGCTCTTAAAAGAAGAGTCTTCGAGCTCCCCGCCTTCACAAGAAGAACTACTAGGTTTATCACTAATCAAACGACCTAAAGTGTTTATTTTCCAAGCCCGCTCTCTAATAACCTCGGGCAAACACTAGAAAAACAAAAGAAAAAGAAAGAAATCCTAAAAGGAAGGGAATTTCTATGCAAACACAAACAAGGATGACTCCACCACAGCAAACCTACTGATTTCTAGCAAACAAAAATCATGATGGCTCCACTTAGATTGTTTCTAAACCAGCTTCTAATCCTTCGAAAGGGAATTCGTTACAATTTAAGCAAACCCCTCTGGAATCAATCCGAGTTAAAGTAAGTTTAATCGAGACGAGGAAAGCTCAGTGGAGCTTTGATACCCAAGGCCTCACCGGCGTTACAAGGTGGCGTATTCAACTCACAGAAACCATCATGAACTTTGAAGCATGCTTAAAATAGTAACCAATATTTTTCGAATGACTTTCCTATGAAGCTCGTTACCCTATAAGTCTCGTTCTAGTCAAATTTTAAGCTTAGGTTCGCGTTTGGTTTTGTTTTCCTAAGGCGGGAAAGAAGGGAAAGGTGATGAAATCCGAACCCTTATCTTGTATGGACAGTCCTTGTCCTTTACTAGGAAATTAAAGCAGCCGTTTTCAAATCCTCAGCATATATGCAAACGAAGGAATACAGCAACTCGCTGACAGGAGATTCGCGAGTGTTTCGACAAACTTACCTCCCGTACCAGACGGGGGATGAACCGTTGTAGTCAACTCGGGCCACGACTCCTATGTCATGTACGAACCCGAGGGGCCGAGGCGATATCATAATCGCCGTCCTTCTCTGCAAACAATTGATATTTAAACTACCCTTCCGTAGGGTTTAAAAAAAATGTCCCAAAGTCCAAAGTCCAAAAACATAGTGCAAAAGGAAAGGAAAGTCTAAAAAAAAAAAGAACTCTAAAGAATAAAAACAAAATAAAATGTCTCTCTTTTTTTTTAATTAATTTTTCTTCTTCTTTTCTTTCGCTCTTTTAGCTTTGCTTTTACTCCAAATCTTTAAGTATTCACCAAAAGCTTTGGCAAAATTTTCCTTCGCTCCAAATTCCAAAATCTGTAAGGAAAAGACAAAAACCCAAAAACGTAAAGAAGAACAAAAAAAACCTTAAAAAAAAATATAAAAACTCCAGCCTAAAGACAAGTCCGCGTCGGCGGAGCCAAAAATTGATGGAAATTTTCAATGATGTTGTCGTAAGATGGTTCGCTCAAGACTTGTGAAAGCAGATTCTTTTAGACTTAAATTTTAGAAATGATAATAATAAACTCAAATAAAAAGGTGATGTGAATATCGAGGATAGACTGGTGCTAGGATTCCACCACTGGTCGATATTAGTGATATAATAAAACAATAATTTCGCAACTCAACATTCAGATTGATTCTAATAGTATTGCCTAGACATATAGATTTTTAAAAGAATAGATGTTAATCCAAGCATAGAATATCAAAACTCTAAAACAAACATATTCTATCAAGAGAAAATACACCTAACTAATCAAAATCATATAATCCATTTTTGGTTCAATGCAAAAATCATAATAGAATTGCTACAATTAATTTAAAATAAAGATATATCACTTTTACCGAAACAACAACTTCCTCCATCGCCCCAAGGATTGGGTTTAGCTCTTCATCATGGAAACACACTCAAAATTCATTTTTATTGCTCAAAGGGTGTTTACAAAGATGAAATGGGAGAAACAATGATAAAACCGGGTTTGTAACATTTTTATTTGTTACAAACTGAAAAGAACGATAGAACAATATTGTCGCTGATTCTGTAGCTCTACGACCCATGCCTGTGTGTCGTTACCACTATTAAAAACGACTGTCTTGGATGGTCTGTTCTTCGTGTTCTTCAGATGAGCAGCAGCAGAAAAATATTTCTGCTGGTTCTGATTATCGCCTCTGTCTTCTCCAAAACTCTCCCAAACTCTCAGTCCTCGACTCTACTCCTTAGAAACAACTTATATGCAGATGCCCAATTGAGGTGTCCCTTATCCGAAACTGGGGTCCGTTTAGCAGTTGTCCTTCGGGAGTGTTCCGCATAATTTTTCGAGCCGATTTTTCCAAAAATGTTTATTTTCCAAAAATACCTACAAACACACAAAACACCAAAATAAGCACAAATCCGAGTACCAACAATACAGAAAATTGAGGAAAAGTTAGACACAAAAATGTGTCTATCAGTCGCCAACCGAAATTATGTGGTTGGATGTGACAAACCTCTTGTTTCTACCTTTTTTCGCGAGATATTATGGATAAACGGATACTTTCCATCTTCCGGTTGGCGAAATGATAATAACTTCTAATTATTTGCAGTTTATTATTTCCTTAATCATAGGAGGAAAATCCATGAAGGGAACAACTATGTGAATGAGCTTGAATGGCGGAAAATTTACGATTTCACTAAGAGGGTGTTCAGTCCGAATGAGGAGAAGACTAAGTCGGAGATGCTAGTAGATAAATTGAAGCATAGAATATTCCACCCGACCATCATCCATGCACCGCTAGCTGGTCCCACTACCACCAATGGCCGATTCGGACACCCCTCGGCCGGTCCCTCTCTTTGCTACAATAAGATTTTACTACCTAATGCTCTGCAGAATATAATTTTAATTATGATTAGACACTAATTAATCATCCTTGCACCAAATGCTCTGCAACTGACTTTGGTGAATGCTCTACAAAGCACTTGGGCGCCACATGGTCGGTCTATTACCACCAATGGTCGGCCCCCCCTGGTCCATTAGTTGGTTCTCATTCAATCATTCATACATTATCCATCGATCAAAATTATGGTCTTGAACCTAATGCTCTGTTGAGCATAATTCTGAACAAGTTCAAACACCAATATTTTCATATTGATCCGCTAATCAATATTTTAATAAATAATTTCATATTTGGTCCATATACTAATACTTAATTAATATTTTATTGATTCAACTATCAACTTCTTTGCAAAGCAATATACATATTTCTCATATTGATTCAAATATCAATATTTGAGAAGTAGTATTTCATATCGATCCAACAATCAATATTTTATTGGTCCATCAACCAACACCTAGTTGGTTCATCAGTTGACCATTATTTTAATTTTATAATCTCTATGCTTGTCATTGGATTTAGTTCTGACATGTGGATCTAGGATGACCATTCTATGATCATTCAACAATGATCATCATCATATGATTTCTGGTCAGATGCTTGAAACAACGATATAAGGGTTTATGATCGATCCAACAATCTCATTAAACCTATGATTATCAATCCAAATCATCCGAGAATCATTGTTGCTTCGGCTAGCACAATGATATGTCACAATCATCGGTGACCTATCAGACTCAACGTCTATAGTCTGCAAAGCATATTTTTGTACCAAAAGATATTTCATGCTTCATCCATCATAAAAATGAATTATGAACTATGTTCAATTCATCAGTTTAGACTCATAGTGTAATTAGGTCAACAATTGACAACATAAAATATATCTGCAAAGCAGACTTTCACATGAGATATCAATTCATGCCTACAACACATCAGATGTACGATACATCCACGATAAGAAATGTGAGTAAATTTTTCTAACAGTTGAGTGAGTAAATGATATAGTGGATGGTCAGTCAACTAAGTATCCCACGTAAAGTGGAACTGGTTTACACACGATTCCCCACTTTTCCATTCTTCCACTCTTCTTCAACCGTCACCACTTATAAGAGATCGATATGCTAACTACCTTTTCAATAAATAGGTTCCTCACCTTATGGCTTAAAAAGACTAACATGACTCGACATAAACAAACCTACAACAGTCAATTATCAAACATTTACATAAGATTTCTCTCGTATTACACTGAGAAATCATCTTTAAAGAAGTTCAATAATCACCACCTGGGTAGCACTGACACGCATAAAATGGTCGTAAGTCCGCGTCAGACCGCGTCCGACCTCTAGGACACACACATCGGTGAAATCATATGAATATGTCACACACTATGTTAATATATATGTCTAATAAAAGTATCTGAATTTTCTGTATATGTTTTGTTGTGTTAGTATATATATCTATTCTTATATAAATTTGTTATTTATTAATAACTTATTAGCATTATTGAGAAATTACATTCAAAATATATATTTTAGCGGAGAATATCATTAATTTCATAACGTGTCCGCGTCCTAGTTTTTTGAGAATTTGCTCGTGTCCGCATCACGACTTGTTCGCTTCAGTGCAACCTAGCATCACACATGAACCAATAAATTTCCATTGATTTTATACATTCTCATCTTCCCTCCCTATAAATTAGAATCTGGAACTCAAAATATTCTCATGCAGTATATTTGTTTAAAGTTTTAGACGGTTTGCTTCATCGAGCACTTGCCTACTCCACCACTTTTACCCAAAAAACCAGTAAACCATTTTTTACCGCAAACACCTCTCTATCTATCGAAACAAGTGCTCACTCAATGGAAGAATTCTTATGGCGGTAAATATACACATATGTATACACTCGAGGATGTTTGAGCCCAAGACTTGTGTGAGAATGACCATTTTCCTTGAAAAGATCCTCATGTTGTAGTAACTGAGAATAGAAATCCAACTAGCCAAGAATTACTTAATTCCGAGTTATAACGAAGAAGTTACGGGTGATTTCTTAGAGAAACACTTATTATGTGTTGCTAAAGCAATTCATGAATAAGAGATTGTACACGAACTTTTTGCAACAGTTCACACACTAAAAAAGGAAATAGGTGACTAAATTATTTTTTTAGTTAAATACTTGGTGTTTCCTTTTCTAGACAATGTAGAATTTTTTTCCCAAACCTAGCCTTGATAATTCACTATAAATAGAGGTTTGGTGTAACCACACAAACTATCCCCTTGAAAAATTGTGTGTGTGTGTTGGATAAGGTTGTTTTCCATATCTTTGTTCCCCTGCTATATTCTTTGATAGTTAGATAACTTGTTTCCATGTGTTTTTCAAAAAACTTAAATTTGATTGATCAAGATATCTCCAGATTATTCTAGGTGGTCTTGTGAGGAAGAATCAATTAAGTTACGGAACGGTAAACCTTAATTGTTGAGGAGCATATTCGAAAGAGAATTAACATTATGCTAGAAGCTTTTAAGAGTATCAAGATCAATTCCTAAAGATAATCGATATTCTACTATGAGTTCCACGGGTGCACGAATACAAATGAAGCAGGTATTACATCTAGTCCAAAATTTAGTATTACGTAATTGGTGTAACAACTAAAATCAGTGTGTTCAATCTGGACTAGGTCCTGGGGTTTTCTACAAGATTGTAGTTTTCTTCGTTAACAAAAATCTCTGGAGTCTGTGTTATTTTTTTCTTCGCATTATGTTGTTTTATCTTTATAATTGAAATATCAGAGGTTGTACGCATTTAAACCTAGATAGTATTAACTCAACTGTAAAGAACCTACAAGACTCGTTCTTATTAAATTCGTATCTTGGAATATAGATTACAAAAAATTTTATTATTGGAGTTCGGTTCGTTATCTTAAATACAAATTCTTAACCGAACATATAGATTGTACAAGGATTGTCCATATAGGTTCCCGAAAGGAAAGTTGGTGGTGTATTAGTTACCCTCTCCATTTCAATTGGTATCAGAACGCAGGCAAACGCCATAAAGCCTAATAAGTATAAACATAAATTTTATCTTGTTTCAACCAAGTTCAATTTACGCACCACCAGGA